>NC_045761.1:4735000-5035000 GCF_009193385.2 Nasonia vitripennis | reverse complement strand
TAAGCGAAGCTCATTATCGACCTACGGCGCAGGGAATTTTCGAGGAGCAGAGAGTCAAAAGAGTCAAAGGGGCCAGCAGAGGCTGCGAGTAAAAGTTTAATTCAATCTAAGAAGCTGCACTCTCGCCCGAGAGTCACTTTTCCGCGACTGCAATTAAGTGCGCCATTAGAGCCTTTGCTCTCCCGCGCGGCGTATGTATGGAGACTTTTTTCGTAATATATACGCTCTCGATTACAGAATAGCTCGAGTTTTGAGTGACCGAAGAAGTTTGAATGCAATACAAACACGAACCGCCCGAGGATATCGACCAGGTGCCTATCCACCGATGTAGACCGGAGAGTACAGAACAATTATAACCGGCCCTCGAGCGCACATAACGAGCTACCGACTTCGGCGTGCTTTTCCCCCCCTTTCCTTTATTTTATACACGCATTAGCAAGCTGCGACCTGTACCTATATACACAAATCGGAGCTGTACACAGACGCGCGCGCGCGGCTCGTTAAAATTAGCACGACCGAGATACGTCGCGCAATTGAATCTCCTCGCAAGCTTGCGCATAATGGCTTCTCTTATACTTCACTTTCCAACTTCATAATTGAGAATGCGCGAGAGCGGAAAGAGCTTTATTCGTTCGTTTGAATGCCCCATTGTAACGGGGAGCATTAATCACCGACGAGGACTGCAAAGCTCGAATATTTTCCCCCGCGTGAATATATAATTTTCCTCGAGAGAGAGAGAGAGAGAGAGAGAGAGAGAGAGAGAGAGAGAGGCGAAACACATCGCGGGTACCTCCGCTTCTAAAAATAAAGAAGACAACTGATGCTCGCTCGTCGCATCTCAGGTATATAATGCGCCTCACGATAAGAAATAGCGGGACGCGCGGTATAATTCATACGTATAAAGGTACACGCACGTGGGACGATCGGTAGCCTACGTGTGTGTACAGGTACACATACGCGAATCGTATAAGCAGCCGCGGATATCCGCCTGCGCTTGTGTACGAATGCACGTGCCTGTATATATAGCAGCGGCTGACGTTTCAATGGAGTAAAGAGAGAGAAAGAGAGAGAGAGAGAGAGAGAGAGAGAGAGAGAGAGAGACTGCAGTAGCTCCTATCCTCTTTCATCTCGCTGCTGCGTTTGCGAAATTCTACGCCACGCGACTCTTCTTTTTTCCCGCGAACGCTATACGGGCGTGTATGTGGTATTGTGCACACGTGCGCCGAATTTCGATGCCTCCGTCGCTTTTTAAGCTGATGCATACGTTTTGAGCTACTCGTTTGCAAAATTTTATATACAGCCGTTCGCTTTTTACGCTTATTATTTCGCACAAGTTGCAGCGGCAGTTATCGGTGTTATTCGTTTTGTCGCGCGCTTTAATTGCCAAACTCCGCGCGCGTATGTGCTACAACTATATGAACGCGAATATGCTAATGACCAAACAGAGCGACCGAGTGAGAGCGAAATTTTGCATAACGGAGTTCGCAAAAAAATGAATAAAAGCGCGGAAATTTTTCTCACCCGCGCGCGGTGCGAGCCGCCTTTCACATCTTCCTACAATAAAGTATCGGGGCAATTATCGGCGTATCTTATCGAAAAATCGCGGATATTTTGTCGTTCGCGCGTACACACACACGAGACGTGCATATAACTAGACTCGCACCGCCTCGAGTGTCAATATAAAGCAGCTGTATTATATATTTCCGCGTCATAATCACGCGATTACCAGCGAGACACATATTTTCGCGTGTCTCAAGCTACCGATTATTTTGCGACAAACGAACGGGTTTCCGGGTTAACCGATAAATCTACTTCTGTACAATTTTCTAGATACGATCAAGAATCGAAGATATTGCGCGATCCTTCGGTCCTTTGTGCGGTGCGTAAACGCACGATGCTCTAGTTCAGAAAGGGGGGCTATTTCGCGACCTTGCCTTTCACTCGTGCGCGATTGTTTCGCCTCTCGGAGTGTATAAACATATCCGTGATATAAATTCAGAATCTCGCTTGTATCACCGAGGTTATCGTAATTAGATTAGGCTGCGCACAAGAGAAAAACCAATGGGTACGCAGAAAGAGGAAAACACGGGAATTTCGATTTATCAGCCATTGTCCTCGTCTTTATATCTGACCGTTATTCCAGTCTCAGGTGCGCGCGCGGAGAGGGAAAGTGGGCGCGTGCCGCCGTCGAACCGGCGCCGAGGATTTGCATTTTCCGCGAGCGCGCGCGGATTAAATCATTCTTATATACCTTACTCAATCCCTGCACATAGCCACGCGTGTATAATTAATACTCGGTTTGTTCGCGGACTTTTAAACGGCTGCCGCCGTTTGAAAATCGAGAGGAAAATGCGAATTCGCTCAAAGTACACGGATACGCAAAAGAGCGAGCTGTATACGAGCTTTGGCATTATGGCATAAATACGTAAATATCCACTCGCTGCGCTGAGCCGAGTTCGTAAATCTAATGTTCGCACCGCGCGTGTATACACGAGAGAGAGAGAGAGAGAGAGAGAGAGAGAGAGAGAGAGAGAGAGAGAGAGAACGGCGGAAAATCTCTCCGAACGAACGCGCTGCTGAATTTTTAATGATCCCGCGCAGTTACGTCGTAGCGCCGCCGCTCATGCTGCTCCGTTGTATTATACAGGACTTGGCGAGTGTGCGTATACAATAGACAATATATATACACAACGCGCGCACGCACAAAACGAAATTAGACTCGCAACATCCCCCGAGGAAGTGAGCCACTAATTCACGTAACGTCCTCGCGCAGCTTTAAGCAGATGGAAATTCTATTATAAAATATTCATGAGATTGAAAATTCAATGATATCGCGCGCCGCGCGTCATCGGGCCAGCTGTACAGAGAGAGAGAGAGAGAGAGAGAGAGAGAGAGAGAGAGAGAGAGAGAGAGAGAGAGAGAGAGAGAGAGAGAGAGAGAGAGAGAGAGAGAGAGAGAGAGAGAGAGAGAGAGAGAGAGAGAGAGAGAGAAAGATGGTGCTGCGCTGAATAAATTCGTTTATAAAAAATTCATCCGCTTCGTAGCCTCTTCCCGTGTAAGCTCGCTCTCCTGCGCGCCTTCCTCTATACATACACCCTATGTAGAAGCGCGTGTAAAATCGACGCTTGTGTTTTCAAGCGTAATTAAATAATTCATAACTCTCGTCGAGCGCAGGAGATTGTAGCTTGTCAAACACTTTATAGGTCTACCCTGTTTTACTGCAGCGCCTCTCGTATATATACAGCTCGCTCTTTTGAGAAAAAAGGAATGTATAATAATCTCGCTGCGCCGCCGCGCGCGTGATTGTTCATTATTCACTCGAGTCGCCACTTGTTTTCGACTGCATATCCCCGATGTATACAGTCGCTCCGACGACGACGACGGGCTTGATTGAGAACCAAAAAAAAGCCTTATAAATATTGATCGATCTTTCTTGGATCGAAAGCGTCGCTTACATCGTCACTGCACGCGAGAGACGTTATTCGCGTGCTCGGTTTTATATATAAGCGATTAAATTAAAAGAGGGGTGAAAAATTCAATTTTTGCGCGCGGTGACATGTTCCCTCGATAAAAGTATTTTGTCCGATGAGAATCTAGCGTGTATATAACTGTATAAGTGAAAAGCCTGCAATTATCCGAGACGTGTTATAAATAAATCATCGCCGGGCGATCGAGCGAGCTTATCAGAGCCCCAATACTTTATTCGTCCCTTCTTATCTGCTTAGTATGTACCGTGGTGGCTGTCCATAAAAACGGATCCAAATTGATATTACCGTCCGGGTATATACCTATATACAGTCGTAATTTTTGGCGAGAATCGCGCGCGCGTATGTGTACACTCTGCGACGATCCGATAATCAGCCGAGAATTTATATACACGCGGCGTTTTTCGCGGCGAACGAGTTTCCAGTATCAATTACCCTGGATCGGCAGGGCGTAATTTCTATTGATTTAGTGCAGGCGAATTTTCGAGCGAGAAAAAATCAATCACAGCGAGCGCGAGCTTATAATCGAATTGCACGCAGCTTCTCGCTATGTATTCGAATATTTCATCGCGCGCGCTCTATACCTTCGTGATTGATCGATCAGAGATGCGGGTATGCAAATTTTTCCTCAATTACGAAATTCCTCCGATATATTATATACAGCCGAATGTTCTGATATATGCGCTCGATATTTATTGCCCAGCAAGTTTAATCTGAGGAAGACGCCGCTATAAAACACACGAGCCATCAGAATCGATCTGGCCGTGTCTCTTTCTCTCAGGTGTGCGCGGTCGCTTATCTCACCTGCAGAAAAGCCGGCTATCGGCGCGAATTATTTCTGACGGGACTCGAGGGACGCCTACGCGAGTACTTCCATAGAACGAGTTGTCGCGCGACCGCGACTACTTTTTCAATTCTGCAGTGTATGTAAAAGAAGAAAAAATCGAATTCGGAATATATATTTATACACGTCTCCAACACGCGGTATGCGGTTGTCACTCCGAATATACAACGTCGCACACGGTATCAATCGTTACACTCGCGCGCGGGAAAACTTGTCCGTTCTCAGCTGTCTCTCTCACTCGAGCGACGACTTATATACATATGGATATGGGATACGTGCAGGCACTCGCGCAGTAGTAGGCCGGCACTCGAAAGACGAAATAAGGGACGTTTGTTTGCTGAGCAGGAAATAATCTGTTTCAATGCGGCAAGTGGTGTACGCCGGCGTCGCGCGGCGGGGCCCTACGCGCGCATACTCGGGCACTTGTGCGAGAGCCGTCAGATTATTTTTCGCGCGCGTTAAGCGACGCTGAATTGCTTCCTATAACGCGCGCATACACGAGTATACGGGTACAACCGCGTGTCCGTGTGCATGGCTATCTAGCCATTCAGATATAGAGCGAGAGTGCTTTGATCTCTGTCTCTGGGATCGAGGCTGAGAAGTGAGCGATGGAAGATGCCGTTGATACATTTGGATCGTAATGCATGTAATCAATTATTTTTTCTTTGTTGCTGTGCTGTGTTAAAATAGACACGTCGTCGCGCGAGACACCTTATACATCGAGATTCGCGTAGGCCCGCATCGGATAGCGATAGCCGCGGAAAACGAAAAGCCTCGAGAACGACCTCAACGCCGGCACGCGCCTTCGTGGGCCGAAAGGTAGCTCAGCACATACACACACATGCTGTATAGGATAGCCGATACATATATAAAACGGTCGCGAGCGAGCCAGTTATTAATTGGCCGTCGACCGCCTGTAATTCCGCTTTGTGATAATAATTACGTAGACCACGGCGGCGGCGGCGGCGTCGCCCACGTAGGCGCCGTTTCTGCTTCACTGCATATACGCGTATATAGTCTCGGCTCGCTGATCGGTCAAAAATGCAGTCGCGCGCGCATGTTTAGTATATTAGAGATAGCGAGCTGCTGCTGCTTGGAAAAACGGTGACAATCCGTATCGTCGACGCGTATGTATAATGTACATAAGAGGGGGGGGGGGGGAATGATTGGTCGATCGACACGGGGACTTTCTGCGTCGTTGCGGAGATAAGCTGTTTTTGCCGGAGGTATTTATACCTGGGCAAACAAAGACTCGCAGTGCTAACAGCTGACCGAAGTCGTATACGGTTATACTAAAGACCGTGAATTTTGGTTAGACGATTGTAAATACGTTTACGCTAATTTGCCGGGAGCTCGAGTATTTGGTATAGTGTCTTCTGTAAAAAGCTCGCGCGCGCGTGGAGCGACTATTATCTCTGTCAATACGAGAGACTGACGAAACGTCCGATAGAAAAAGATTAAATGGGTCAGGGCATTAATCATAAAATTCTTTCTAGCCTGCGGAGCAGAAGTAGAAAAAAAGCCATAGCCGTACATGTATAACGCGAGCTAAATACTTTCCGCTTATTTACGATTAATAAGTTACATAAGTAAATATTTTGCCTCGCGCGTAGATAGAGCTTTTATAGCTCTATTTTCCAGCAGCGCGGACTTATCTCTCTTCCCGGTTTATTTATACACTAGTTAGCGTACAGCGATTTCGAGAGCGATTTACGCACTGACTTCTCCATCCCGAACAAGTAGCCCATATTTCGGCTACATACGAGTCGCATATAACGATCAGCGACGGCGACAGATTGAAGGAGAAAAAAAAGAGCTCGTCGAAAAAGTCAGCCGCCGTATCTCAATCGGCCGCGCGCGCGATGCAGTGTAATTTATGTATCGACAAAGTGTCGCCGCTCTGTCGCGCCTGCCCGCGTTTATTACGCTCGAGTTTATATGTACACGCGGATGCAGATGTGGGTACGCAGAACGATTGGCTATATACTTTCATCGGTTGACGAACCTCCTCGCTCTCTCGAGGCTTTTTTCGGCGGCGGCGCCTCTCACTGCCGCGCCTTATACTCGGCTCGTATATTTATTAGTTTTGAAACTCTCGCGCGGAATGCGCCGCAGCTTGCAAATGGTCAGTGCCGATATATTATAAGAGCCTCGACTTCGATATTATTGGAATCGCGCGCGCGCGCGGGAGCGAGAAAAATCAGCGAATTTTATGTGGGCTGTCGCGCGCGCGCTCCTTTTTACAAGTACGCGTTATTTATGCACGGCTGCGTTTTTCCTTTTCACTCGCATAAAATACACGTAAGCTCTAGATTTCATTGCGGCGGAGGCTAGTATTATATAGTTAAAATCGAGGGGAAAATAGCGTCGGCGCATAATTACGACATTATCATATAAAGCTCGTTAGTTTTATTTTTAATGTAATAACGAGGCCGATTTTTCGTGCTTGCAGGGACAATCTCTACCGGCTGACCTTGAACTCGCTGACGCCGCTGGAGCAAGCGACATGGCCCGCGGCCAAGGAGAAGACCTCTATGTGCCAGGACAAGGGCCAGAGCGTCGAGGACTGTCACAACTACATCAAGGTCTTGCTGAGCAACGGCAAGAGCCTCTTCACTTGCGGCACCAACGCCTTCAGTCCCGAGTGCACCTGGAGAAAGGTATGCGGCTATTCGAGTTTAATTGAGTTTTGAATTTCGAGACTATATATTATCACACGACGCAAAACAACGGCTCCACTGAAAGCTCCGTCTCCCCTCAGTCACGCTCGCACTCGAAAAGAGCAACGACGATAAAACAAAAACGTCTCTTTCAGATCGAGAACATCACCGTCGTGACATCCCGGATGACTGGCGTGGCGATGTGCCCTTACTCGCCCCACTCGAACGTTACGGCGATACTGGCGCGCGGACAGTCGGGCGGTCTTTTTGCCGGGACGCCGACAGACTTCTCAGGCGCTTACCCGGCCATCTACCGCTCACCGAACCTCCGTACTCGCCAGTACGATTCCAAGTAAGTGCTTCTCTCTCTCTCTCTCTCTCTCTCTCTCTCTCTCTCTCTCTCTCTCTCTCTCTCGCAATGAGTCATTCTCGCGCGCATATGAAAGCGCTTGAATGCCGTGATTGTGCAGCGCAGCGCAGGCGATGAAATGGGATTTTTCTCATGTTCTGTGTCTCTCGTTCGCAGATGGCTCGACAATCCGCAATTCGTCGGAAGCTTCGATACCGACGACTACGTCTACTTTCTCTTCAGGGAGTCCGCCGTGGAGTACATCAACTGCGGCAAGGTATGTTGTTTTTCTTTGATTGCATATGCAGTGGCTATGGTATTATTACACCTGATGCATGAGTAATCTATTCGCATTGTTGGCGCGACAATCTCGAGAGAGACGGTCGTAAATGCTATAAATACGCACGTTTATATCCACGACACCGTCGTAATCTCATCTCCGTTTCCTACGCACGCGAAGTCTCTCCACTTATGTACGCATCAGCTCAGCAAAAACAAACAGCTGACGCTTCGTAACAATTTCCGTTACTGACTCGAGCGCTCATTTTCATCGATTTCAGCGAATCTACTCGAGGATCGCGCGAATCTGCAAATACGATCCTGGCAGCACGATCATAAAGGACGTCTGGACGACCTTCAATAAGGCTCGGCTCAATTGCTCACTTCCCGGCGAGTTTCCATTCTACTACGACGAGATTCAGGGTATGGCTTACCAGCCGGAGGAAGGACTCGTTTACGCCACCTTCACCACGCCCAGGTACGTGTCGTCTCGGACAAGTGTCTCGTAATAACCAGATGTCATTAAGGTTATAATATAACCATTCCAAATTTCATTCACCCCACAGCAACGCTATTGCCGGCTCAGCGATCTGCGCTTTCAACATGTCGTCGATAGCCGCGGCCTTCGACGGTCCGTACAAGCACCAGGAGAGTCCTGGCGCCGCTTGGGAGCGTAAACACGTGGCCAGTCACAGTCAGTACAAGTGCGGACCCAACAGCGGCTCCGGTGACCGGCAGCAGCCGCGCGACGATTACCTTCGCTACCAGCTGATGGACGAGGCTGTACAGAGCGTGACACCTCGGCCCCTGCACACCGCAACCCTCGAACGGTTGGTTATGTTATATACGTGTTTATTTGCGAGCTGCGCTGATTGCCTGCGCCCGCATTTGCAATTCTAATACACATCGGCGGCCGTTTGGATGATCGATCGACTGCTATGAGCTCCCGTTGATTGGGACTCTATTTTACTGCGGTTGGATCAAGTTTTTTTTCTTTGTTTCTTTTTGCCCTGGTACGGAAGCTGCAGTCGCTGCGCAATGGAAGTTTAATTTTCCGCGCTGACAAGCGAATTATTAGGTTTTGTTGTTTGACATTAGCCGAACGCGATGGCGCGCTGCGGCGTAGCTATATAATGGTATATGTGCACTGCGAGTGTAGAGAATCAATTTTCTTCGCGATTTGCCTTTGTTCTTTTTCCATTATATACACAGAGGTCCGACGTAGACAAAAACAAATCGATTTGAGTTCGCGCACAAGTAAGATTGCACAACGGATTTCGGATTAGCCGCGGATGATCCAGCAAATATACATCTTTTATCCCCGATGAGCAAATATTTGGCTTCTGTGCTCGCCGATGTTTGACTTTGCCGACACTTCATTGATGACTGTCATATTTTTTCCCACACAGATTCACGCACATCGCGGTGGACCTGACGCCGACGAAAGTCCACCGAAGCGTAGCAGTGCTTTACGTCGCAACGACCGAAGGTCTGATCAAAAAGATCTCAGTCCTCCCGAGGAACTTGGAGACCTGCATCATCGAAATCTGGGGACCACTGCCCTCGACTCCGATCACCCTGCAGTACCTAAAGGAGACCAAGAGTCTCTACGTGGGAATGCAAGACTCTCTGCTCAGGTATATTATATATTATAAGCACACGAGCCCGAAAATCGAAGGCATTCTCGCGAGTCGTCAAATCGCGTTCTGGGAAGCGAAAGTCGGCTAATTGCGCCGTTCCATTCATCGACGCGCGTGCGCGCGTACCTATATTATAGTTCCAAGCCGTGACGAATGCTAATTATCCTCCGCGTCACACACACACACACACACACACACACACACACACACACACACTGCAGAACTCGCGTGATTTCTCCGCTCATAATACGTAATGTATGCAGCAGCTACCGGTCTTGTTCCCGCTCGGCGTATTATTCTTTTTGATTCCGCCGAAATTGTTCGTGCACTACATATTATATGCATCGGAGAAAGATACGCGTGCGCGTAATTGCGTTGGGAAAGAGTTCGACGCGCGCGCTCGGCTGTGCTAATACCGGCCGATTACCGCTACAAATTGCCGCGCGTTTGTATCAATTAAAATGCCGTGTCGGGCGTGCAATGGTATCCGCACACAAGCGGGGAAAATTAATCACAACGATCTATCCGTTATTCGACAGGATACCCACGGTCCAGTGTCACCGCCATCGAGACTCGCAGTCCTGTATCAACGCCCAGGAGCCCTACTGTGGCTGGGACGAGCTGGCCCTCAAGTGTGTTCCGGCTTCAACGCAGTCACCTGGAGGTTACCTGGTCAATCACTGGAAGCAAGACGCCACGAAGTGCCCGGTACTCACGGGGCCGATCAATGGCGGCTGGAGTGCCTGGAGTGCATGGCACAGCTGCCAGCACGAAACTAGCCAGCACGCGACGACTGGACATCATTCCAGGTCATCCGACGAGGAGGTAAGATTAAATGCATTGAAATTTCCGCGCGGTAATTGGAAGCAGTAGTACGAGGGTAGTACTCGACACCGTAGTAGTCCGGACAACTGTATTCTGGAGGACCGCGCATATGCATGGTTATGTATATGCGAGTCGGAACTAATAACAGGATGCGCGTGCGAGAGAGCCGCTCTGGAATCCGATCCTTAATTGTAATCAGAACTTCAGTACCCTGTTTGACATGCAATATACGCGCGACGTCTTGACGCCCGCAGTACACTCCTACTCTGCATGCTAACGCGTTCCTCATCTCTGTCTCTGTAACTACCTCTGTATAAGGTGACAAAGCGAGTAACCGAACACTCGCTGCTGAGTTTGCGCTCGATTGACGAACAAAACAAATTATTTTATTTGCGGCTACTACGGTTGACGATAATTTTCAATAAAAGCTTGAAACATCAATTTTCTACAAGCCTCTGACCAGTCCATAATTTGCCTTTCAGAGCTCGGACCACTGCCAGTGTCAGACGCGTGAGTGCAACAATCCTCCACCGCAAAACGGCGGCTCAACCTGCCACGGTAGTCGGGTACGCGTGACCAACTGCACGGTTCACGGTGGCTGGACCGCCTGGTCGGCCTGGTCATCTTGCAGTCAGAGCTGCGGCGACGCGGTGAAAACCAGGCGTAGGACTTGCACCAACCCAGCTCCTCAGCACGGCGGCAGGATATGCATCGGCAACGATCACGAGGACACCTACTGCATCCAGCAGCCGCCCTGTCCGAGCGGGCCGGTCCAGCTGAAGCCACCGCAGAGTCTCGGACCCCAGAGGGGAGTCTGGTCCGGATGGGGACCGTGGAACGCCTGCTCCAGACCCTGTGGAGGTGGATTCAAGATGAGAAGGAGAACCTGCGAGAGCCAGGGACGCAAGGACAGCAACGTCGAGTGCATCGGTTGCAACTTCCAGGTAGGATTTCGTTCTTTTTTTTTCGTTGCAGATTAAACGCGGCTTTATGCGTTGTTTGCTCCCGGGCGGAACGATATTTTAAGAGCGCGATGTCGGGATCGTATTTTCTTTTACGACGCCTGGATTTTACGAACCATGGGCAAGCGAGAGCTCGCGGTTAATGGCTTCTAGAGTTAGAAGTCTCTCGGGAGAACGTCGTTGTTTGTAGATTAAAAAAAACACGTCTAATAATTCTTTCTCCATTGCACAGATCGAGGATTGCAATTCACACGCCTGTCCGGATACGAGGCGCTACGCTTACTCACCCTGGCAGAGCAGTGGCAACGTCTCGGGTGTGCGCACGGAGCATCGCTATCGATTCGCTTGTCGCGCCCAGACGGACGATCCTTCCAGCGTCAAGATTCAGACGAAGGAGGAGGAGAGACATTGTCGCAGCGACGGTTCCTGCAGCAGGAAAAGCTCGCCGGGAAGTTCCATCAACATAGACGGCAGCCTCGACAGCGCCTGGCCCGAGTACACCGCTTGGACGACGTGCAGTCAGTCCTGCGGAGGCGGCACGCAGACTAGGGTACGTATTTATTTTTACCGCACGATGAATTTTCAATCAGCCAACGGTCGACTAACCGAAATTATTTCGATCTTCAGATAAAACCATGCGACACGCCGCCCTGCGACGGACCTATAACCGAAACCCGAGCCTGCAACACAAAACCTTGCCGTTCTCTGGTCTTCGAGACTGAGATCCCAGAGGGTCAGTGGTCATGTTGGAGCGACTGGACCGAGTGTTCGGTATCGTGCGGTTTCGGAGTACGCAGCCGTAGCCGCGAGTGCCTTCAGGGCTCCGGACGCTGCGACGGACCATCGCAGCAGCGCGAGTCCTGCGAAATGCCCAACTGCGAATACTATCGCGGCTGGCACAGCTGGTCCTCGTGGTCCCGATGCGATGAGGCCAACATGCAACACCGCAAGAGGAAGTGTCTTGTCGTGCCAAGTGACGTCGATTGTCTGGGACCCAGCAAACAGAGCAGGTGGTGCATCAACGATCTCCTGGATAATGGTGAGTCTTTTTACTCTTTCAACGCACGTTGGAAGATATTTTAGTTTTTACCGCGAGAATATTATTTCGAAAATGCAGAAGAATGCAACGCAAGGTACAGAAACGGCGCGCATGAGAGCTTTCGGTGTATCCAAGCATACACCGCTCCGAGATACGCGACATTCTTGCGACAGTAACTCTGCGGGAATCCCTCTTGAGCGTTTTACATCCGCCACAGAGATACACTTTTCTCGAAAACTTCCTTCCATTCATGCAAATTCCTAGGATAATTTTCTCTTATACCGCGCTGCTTCACAAACATAAACTAAATAATTCTCGTTTGTACGAAAACATGCCATAACTGGACTTTCTTCTCATTACAGAAGTGAACGCACTGCCATCGAGAGTTGAGGTGGCCGGTGTGTCAGTGGGCGCAGTGGTCGGCGGCTGCATCGTTGGTTTCCTCCTAGGTCTGCTTCTAACCACCGTCATGTGCATCTACTACCTGCGACGCCGCAAACCACGTGTCCCCGGAAGCCCGCACTACATCAGCAAGCAGAATCCCTATGTAACCGTGCCGTTGAAAGAGGTATGCTTAAACCAAACGTGAATTTTCAACATTAATCAATATAGAGTACGTTGTATGCTAAACGTTGCGTTTTTCACAGGTGAATACAAAGCGCCAGCCGAGCTTTTCGGGCAGCATAAACGGCACACTACGTTCGAGCAAGAACAACGCGTTGATCAACGGCCTGGGCAGTCCTAAGCTCTATCCCAAGGCTCTGGAGTACGAGTCGGCAACGTTAAAACGCAACAGCCGTGAGCAACACATACGTGCTGAGCTCGATCAGGCGAAATACTACTGAAGGATAGACTGCTCGGGATTTTAAGACTGTTAGGATGTGCACGAGTTTACACTGAGACGGACGTTTTCTTCTCTTGTAAACGCTGTACTGAAATACGGGAAAAAGTGCCTTTATGACTCGGTGCTCGACGCTGTTGATTCGAAATTACGAGGTGCGTCAAATCGTTGTTGAATTGTTTATAGTTCGTTTTTAATGACCACGAAGCGTCAAGCCCCTCACGATAGTATCGATAATGTCTGTGCGTCGTATTTCCCTTGTTGTATACGCGAACGGCGATGTAAAAAATGCCACTTCGAGAGAAGTCAGAAACAAAAATGTATTTTAATGACTGCCTTCGACGTTGACGACCATAACGATTAGATGGCGAGAGAAAAAAGAATACGCGAGGCGCTCGGCAATACTAATTTTAGGCGAGTAAAGCACAAAGCCGTAGTCATGGGCTTGAGACGTATGTTATATATTTATATGCAGGCTGTTCGTAACCTTTTTTACGCCGCGAAGAAAGATTTTTACGATTTGTTTTTTTATATACGCGCGAGTTTAAAAGTTTATGTTATATTTTCGTTGTGTACATATAGCGTGTGCGCGAGTGAGTGTTTATGTGTGTGTGTGTGTGTGTGTGTGTGTGTGGGTCCCCTTATGATCGATTGGGCATTTTGTCAGTGCACCTGTAAAAAGATATTCACCTACGCATTATTATTACTACTTAAGAATTGCGCATTATTGCTATATTATATACGATCACCTCATGGGAGCAAGCGAGAGTGTTAGCGTGCGCGTGCAAAGGGGGTAGAGTATAGCGTAAACGAAGCCTATATTTTTTGTAAATAAACAAAAAGTGTCTATATATGATAAAAAATGTTTTTATATGCTATAAGCGCATTCAGAACAAATTTACTATAACGTAATATACTATATAGAAGTGTATATTTTTTCTCTATAAGCATATAAATGAGCATATAAACAAGCACAGTGCCATGCGACAATAAGAAACGTGCCACTCGAAGCGTTCGTCCATATTCATGCAAGAGTTGCGCTAAAAACGGCGATTTTCGGACGACGAGAAGAGCGAAGGAGAGCGGAAGCCAGCGATTTATTGGCTCACATTGAGCCGCTGCCGCCTGATGAGTCAGCGATTTTTTTTGTCCCGCTGCTCTCCGTACACGTCTGTCCCGAGGGCGGAAGCGGCCGTTCGTTAGCTGCCTTACTTTTTGCGTGCGCGGAAAAACAAACCGCGAACGTGTTCTGCGTGTCCACCGCGCAGTGTATATCGTATACTTGCATAATGAGAATCATGAGACGTACGAGTGTGTCTGTACACGGTTGACATTCTTATACAAGCTGATATTTTTCTGTCCTTTTATCGTACATTTATACAATAAACAAATGTTTGTAAGAAGATTACGGCTGATTGCATTTTCCCTCTCCACTTTCATATACCTGAAATAAATAAACACGACAGAATGAATTGTTTTCATCGTCACGATTTTATTTACAAATCCGAAACAGAATACACATGGAAAATATAATAACGCAGTTATTTTCGTAAAACTCGTACCTTCCACACTGCAGTACACAATCGAAATATTTACAGAGATTTAACAAACGCGCGTGGAAACAAGTTCCATTGTACACTGCTCTTCCTCGAATCGACAGCGCGAACATTTCTTCCAATACAAAGGAAGAAGAGAAAAAGCAAGAGCTACAATATTTTTAATCTCGACTGAACGTGAAAACAGCTTAAAAGTAAATTCCGCTCAGTCACCGAGATCCTCGCCGTATTTCTCAATCTGCTCGATGACGAAGTCCATGTTCTCCTTGGTGGGCGGTGGCTGGCAGTTGACGACCATCCGGAAAAAGTTCTCCAAGCCTTTGTGGGCCATCGGCGTGTATCCGATCATCATCGTGCCCTGTTTGATCATTCGTTCCTTGATGCTCGGCGCGATCCTGTGTATCTTCTGACGCCAGGCTTCGTCTTCCTTTTTGCCTCTCATCTTCGGTGGTATGTACCTGATTGTACGAACGCGAAACATGTTTATAAATATTCAAAGTAAGGCAATAATATATACTTACCAGAAACAGATGTTGCAGCCCTCGTAGCTCGGCAGGACGATCCTGAATCCCTGGCGATCCTTGATCCTCTGTAAGAAGTAGTCGGCCGCGTCCATCGCGACGTCGACGGAGCGCCTGAGACCAGCGGTACCGCGAGCCTTCCACATCAGCCAGAACTTCATGGCGTCGGTCTTCGGAAAGCGGGTAAAGTCAGTCGTCTTAGGATCTGTCCAACGTTCGCTACACGCAACTCACCTTTCTACCGCATTGTACACTCTTGTCGCCAGTGTCCCAGGACACGTCGTAGAACTTGTCCTGCTGGAAAAGGTACTTGGCGCCGGCGCAGTTAGCCTCGTGCAGCGCGTTCTTACCCTTGACCAAGAAGATCGAGCACTGGAACGGGGCGCCAAGCATCTTGTGAGGGTTCCACGCGACCGAGTTCGATCTGTGAATGTCACATGCGTCAGGTTGTATCGGTTTATCGATTCTACGCTTTACAACTTACTTCTCGATTCCTCGGAGACGATCGCGGTGCTTCTGCGACAGTAGGAGTGTACCTCCTAGACAGGCCTGCAAGCACGCGATCCGTCAAAACATCAACGTCGAGGACAATATCATGCAATTAGATGTATATTATACGAACGTCGATGTGAAGCCAGAGGTCCTCCTCTCGACAGACGTTCGCGATCTCGTCGATCGGATCGAAGGCCGCCAGCACTGTCGTTCCCGCGGTCGCGTTAACGAAGATCGGTTTGCAGCCTCGATCACGGGCTTCCGCGATCTTGGCTCTCAAGTCGCTCACGTCCATACGGCCCAGTTTGTCCGTCTTTACCTGCGGGCAGATAATTGGATCTTATTGCCTGCTAAGGTGCTCTCTATATTAGTCACTCCGATCGATCGGTAGTTTAACTCGATTTAGAAACTTGGATCACTCGTCGATCTAAATGCAAACCCGTTGATGTCGTTAGAGAGCACTGTATCCCCAAAACGAATTGCCGCGCGAAATCGAAAAAGCCAATTCGTTCGCGTTCTTTGAAGAGAACCCGCACACACGCTCTAACGTACCTTGAAAATGTTGTCGGTACCGAGGCCCAGCCAGTGGGCTCCTTTGCTCATGGAGTAGTGTCCGTCCTCGGACGTGAAGTAAGCCAGCGGCGGACAGGCCGTCATTCCCGTCCGTTTGGACTGCGGAAAATAGCGGTAGCGCGCGAGTACCATGCCGTACATGTTGGAAAGGCTGCCGCCAGGAGAGAGAATACCGTCGGCCTCGGGCATTGCCGGGTAGCCGACGAGCTCGAGGGAACGCTCGACGATCTCCCGCTCGAGCAGGGTGAACACCGGCGCCACCTCGTACGTGTACCTGATGTTGAACGGAATAAAAGCGTTAATGGAAAAACTCGCTCTCTTTTCAAGCTCGTTCTAAAAAGCTCTCTATCTGTATACACGGTATAACCGAATTTTCGGGGGCTATGGAAAGCCGCGAAAATCCGATTTCGAGTTGCCTTGCGGTGCACTGAAATTGCGGTGAATCGAGAGAGAGAGAGAGAGAGAGAGAGAGAGAGAGAGAGAGAGGACAGAGCTCTTTGGGGTGGAATAGGCATATGTGCGTGTGCAATGGGATTTTACTGGCTCGTGTTGAGCGCCTCGGTAAGCCAAGCACCGGCGAGGCCATATGAGTCGATGCCGGCGTACAGCTGATTGTGAAAGTGCGGACTGAACGTTCTAACGGAGTACTGCACGATCTGACGGGCTATTCGGTGGATCTCCTCCTGGTTGGCGCCCTCCTCGCCCAGCTTCGTTGGTAGAGCTTTCTGCGCAGTCAACGATTAGTATGTAGTACAACTGTATTCTTTTACCCAATATATAGTGATTATATATCCTGGAAATAACGTTGTTCTGATTGTATCCATTGTGGTGCACGTGACCAACTCAATCTGTTCTGTTGGGACTCAATATCGCGCGTGTGTGTATCTATCGCGTAGTCTTTCGTGAATTGCGAAACGTATTTGTAGCCCGTGCAAGGTTGCGCGGGAAAATAATACTGCTCTCCGTCGAACTTCGAATGTTATAAACACGCACCTCGAGAGATATAAAACTTATACTAGGTTTGTGGAATATTTCTAACGGACTTATTACACATTATCGTATAATTAATGCCGTTAGAAGACGCGTTAAATATTAGGCCATTGACATACGCTGCGATATCGTAATAAGTATACAGCAAAAGGGTAAAAGCGATAGACGCTGCAATGTGTATAAGCACTGCTGTGTTTGCGCAAAAAAGTTTTCCTGATAAGGCGAGCCGATTGCAACCTCCATGTACACTGCCCAGAGAGGAATGCCAATCGCAGCGGCACTTCGCCGTACAGCCGAGAGAAAATTCACCGGCAGAAGCCGTAATTCGCGCGGAACGATCGATTATTGTGCTTCGCGCTAATTAAAACTCGAGAGGATATTTAATTAAGACCCGCGTCGCGAGCGAAACAAAACAACGATCGATTCCCGCCTCAAACGAATAATTTTTAATTGAAAAAAACTTAATAACAGCCGGTTAACTCAATTTTTCGCACTTACCTGAAGCTCGTCGGGATGCAGGAACCTGACGATAGGCTGCTTCGAATTCGGCTCGAAGAAGCCGTACTCCACCAGCGCGTCGAGAACTTCGCGCAGTAGCTTCTCTGCATCACTCGCCATGACTATTATATGAGATATGTTGTAACGCGTACGAATGAGAAGTCGAGACTCTTCACCGAACCGGCTCGGAGTGGAGCGCGCACTGATGCCGGCGGCTTTTCTCTTTTTTCTCTCTCGACTTGTACCCCCACGCGTCATCGGGTCCGCAGGCGGGGGAAAATCTCGACGATGCACGCGCCCGACGACCACTAACTAGCACTCTTTACCGTTTCCGGTTTTTCTCTCGAAGATCAACGCTATACGGGTGGGCTCTTAGTGCGCCCGAAAGGGGATTTCGAACTTTGAACGAATCTGAAAACGGGAGTCTTATCTTATCGCGAACGCGTATGCAGCCCTAGTAGTCGTATGTAATTATGTGTGATTAGAAGTGCAGAGACTTAAAAAAACACTTTATTTATCTGCAGCGGCGGGCGTTGAACGTTTTTATATATATATATAGTGCGGTTACCTGATCTCGCGAGCTCTGACAATTCGATGCATCGAACAACGCTTGCTCCGAGCTATTATGCCGCGATGTAACTCGCGCAAAGTGAACCTGATTTACCGCTGTGCACTGCGAGTACCGTCATATACATCCATTGACGATAATGAACAGCAACTCGATGTAGAAACTATTCACGTACGTGTGTGTGTGTGTGTGTGTGTGTGTTTATAGTGCTCCCGCACATTGTTCGCCGTCGTGGTAATTGAGTGTTCGGTAAACTCGAAATATAATTAGTTTCCTGCGGTGTAAACTCATTATACGTTGACTTTCGCATTGATTGACAATTACACGTTCGGCAATCAGCGTTATTTTTCCCCCATTCAGCCACTTACCGAGAGAATCTCCTGATAAACTTGTTCGCAGATCGATCTGCGTGGAATACGATAACTCGCAAAAAAAAAAAACGATGAATGAACGACGTCGTAGCAAAGCCACACACACTGGCTTTTTTGCACCGTCGACTTATCGCGGCCAGACTATATATCGGCTGCGTAAATCTCTTGTGCGTATAAAACGACGATCGCCCGGATAACAATGGCAAGTGCCGAGATGCGTTTGTATATAATAAAGCGGGATGAGAAGTATACCTAGGGGAAAAAGAAGTCTGATTAAGTCGAGTCGGTCCGGGGAGAGTATAGAGCTGGAAAAGAAATTGAAAGTGAGGAAGAGACGCACCGAGACTAATTGCGCGAGGTCCTTGACGTCGGGAGTTGAACGAACTCGGCTTGACCGCAACGGTGAGTTTTGTTGTATAGGCAAGGGTATAACACGTGGTCTTTTTTCGTCGGTTCATGAATTATGCAGCCGGTAATTTTACTCGTCGTAAACGCCCTCGGGCTGAAGTATATACGTGTAGAGAAGAAATTTTGAAAATCTTCGAGTAATTGCGCGTCTTTCGTTACGGACTTTGCGTCGTCGGGGCGCGATTAAAAATGAATCATCGACTACTCTCACTTACATAATTACTCGTGAGCGGATAGCGGAATGAATTATTCGCTCTTGTTTAAAGCAAACATTCAAATGCGCGCTTTGATTTAATGAGGAAAACGAGTACAGTGTATACTTGTTTTATTACGAAAATGATAATAAGTACAATAATTCATTGATGAAAATTCATTACGATAGCTTTTTCAAGCCCAACGAACCGCTGCACCGATAAGATCGCGTTTTTATCGGCGGCGATTCAAAAATAGAAATTGCACTCGTCTACCGAATGCAAGACGTAAACAAACGGATGAACTGTCTCGTGCAATCTTTTCTCTTTCGCACACGATAATCGCGCATCTTCAGACCTGCGGATAAAGCGAAAATAATAATTATTATCAAAACCACAACAACTTTCATAAATAAAGCTCACCTCGTCCATGTAGTCCTCTACGAGCTCAAGAGGTAGTCTCGGCGCCAGTCCCTTCATCGAGGCCCACTCGTTGTCGCAAAGCTCGCGGTAGCTCAGCTTCACCAGAAGCTTTCCACCCAAATTTCCCGGTCCCCGACAGACGGCCCCGGCGCCGAAATCCCAGGCGCCGGTGTTGTTGTCGCGAAGCTGCTGCTGCTGGTACTTCTTGCGCAGCCAGCCCGCGAGATACGAAGAGGCGCAGTCGCAGTGCCAAGGGTTCCCAGATAAGCGAAGCTGCGAAAGCTCGCTGAAACGGTCGAACACGCCTTTGGGCAGGTGACTCAGATGGTTGTCCTCCAGCTGACTGCGCGTAGAGAAAAAGTTTGTTTATAAGTATTAGAAAAAAGCTTTCGAGCTTTCGAAAAAAACTCACAGCTTGCGCAGCTTCGGCACGTCCCTAAAACAGGCTGGATGAAGGAGCCTCAGATGGTTGGAGTGTAGGAAGAGGCTTGTGAGATTGACGAGGCCCGAGAACTCGCCGGCCTCGAGTGTCTGGAAGACGTTGCCGTGGAGGACGAGTCGCTCGAGACCAGAGCATGGCTGGAACACGCCTCGGGCGAACTTCCGCAGACGATTATGCCCAAGCTCGAGTTCTCGCAGACGCGACAGTCCCCGAAACGCCGTCGAGCTTATCTGCGGGAACTTTCTATTTAGATCGTCGCGAATTTTAGCAAAAAGAGGACAGCGTGAAAAAATATTCTACGAACGTGCGCTATCCCGTTGCTGGTGAGCTCGAGAAGTTGGAGCTTCTCCATAGGCGAGAGTACGTTGCTCGGAACGACTTGCAGTCGGTTGTTTCGCAGATTCAACTCGGTGAGCTTGCCAAGGCCGAGAAACAGTCCTGGCTTCAGTTCCTCCAAGCGATTCTCCTCGAGGCTCAGCCGTCTGAGGCTAGTTAGTCCCACGAAACTGTCGGTCGGAAGGACGCTCAGCTGGTTCCGCGACAGCAGAAGCTCCTCGAGACTCGCGAGACCCCGAAAGCCAGCGGAGGGTAAGGTTGTTAGACGGTTCGTCGATAAATCCAGGAGGACCAGAAGCGAATTACCGGAAAACATGGCTCCGTGAAGAGCGCGGAGTTTGTTGGAGGAGAGATCCCTGGGATGAGAATCGTTATGAAATATTGTAGCTTTGCGGGGATGTAACGAGAAGAGGATGTTTCAAGAAAAAATGCGGTGTATAGACGCGGCCTTCTGCTAACTTTTTCTCAAAAGTTTATTTTCAGGAGCGGAATCTCTAGAACAGCCCGTCGCATTGTGTGCGCTGGGGCGACTTTTTCGAGAAAAAAGTTTCGTATGTATTTTGTACTTGATGAGGACGTTTATAGAACGGCGTTTTCGTAGCTTCAGGTGCTTGCTATTAAATTATGAAAGAAGGTCGAGTGACGCGAGTTAGTTTTTAAATAGACACAGAGGCACAGAGATATCAGAACGTACAAAATTTCCAAATTCCGCATCCGAATAAATTGATTCCTGTCGAGCTCTCGCAGAATGTTCTGGCTCAGTCGTAGGTGGGTGACGTTACGCAGTGGAAAGAACAAACTTATGGGCAGGTGCTCGATCGCGTTGTCGTTCATGTCCCTGCAAAAGTTCACAAAAATTTTACGAAATTGCTTTATCCTCTACTTCCACACACTCACAAGTAACTCAGTTGATCCAGCCCGTTAAAGGTGTCCTTGCTCACGGCCATCAATTGATTACTGCTCAGATCTCTTAAAAAACAACAAGCGACGATAATTTTCCTACAGTTATAGAATTATTTAACGCAAGGACAAAGCATTAGTAACTTGCAGTTTCAAGATGTTCTTAGGCACGAGCTGCGTGGGCGGCAGATCCGAGAGCCCCATGCTCCAGCAGGACAACGACCTCGTCTCGACGCGACACTTGCAAGGACCCTCTGCGCAGACGTCCCAGCCGCCCTCGACTCCGCTGATATGCCAAACTGTAATCAAAGCTCGTCCTCAAACTGCACCGCACCAAACACACAAGAGTGTCTTAATCGATCAGACAACAACCTGGCTGCTCGACAGCTCGGAGCCGACGCTCGAGGCTGGATATCCGGACCTCGAAGTCCTCGAGGAGCGACGTCGGATCGACAACGCCGGCGAGAGTCGGCTGTAGGATCAGAAGGAGACTCCAGCACGGGAACATTTTGCCGAGTGACTGACTGACTGGGATTTACGCCGAGACGAGACTTGCCGAGCTTATTAATTCCAGTCAATGATTTTATTAAAGAGGATGCAAGGGATGATTGCTGGACAATGCCGAGGCCGCCCCTTGTCTGTCTGCGATCCGGTTTCATTGTTTATGCCGCGCAATCCTTCGCGAATGCAGAGAGAAGCCGAAAATAATCCCAGCATCATTGCTTCTAAACGTACTGCGCATTATTTTTTATTTAATACGAAGCGCTCGATGATTGATCGTATAATTTTCATTTCTACGGCCAGACACTTTTGGATATATCTTGGCCGCGACGAGACGCGATACAAAAAATGAGAGGAAAAAGATAGTCGGGTTGAATAAAATACGCAGAACATATAAGTATATAGTTAGATTACGGGTTTATCTTCTTTACGGTATATAATGAAGCTTTTTATACACAATGATTATTACAAGTCATATAGGTATACATCGTATGAATAATTAAAAACAAAAAACAAAGAACAACGAAATGCACTGCGTGAGAATAGGAGGGTCGACAGCTCGCAGAGTATAAACAACGTTTATTATGCGTGACTTAGATACATCGATGCGCGCGAAGCAGTCGTCGAGGGCGATTACAGTCTGACTCCGTCGGATCCCGGGCATTCACCCTTCATCTTCATGACGAGCTCTGAAATCGAGGAAAATTCACGTAAAGTACAACTCATACCCTCGAATATTAGGTATAAAAAGCGAACAATAGAAGATAAAACTCACTCGTTCCCATCTCGCAGTTGTGAGTGTCGAGGACGCACTGGTTGCCGAAGGTCCTGGGTTTGAAGCTGGCGTTGGCTGGATCGTGGGCGCAAATTGGAACGTAATCCGTCGGGCAGCTCTTGAGGCAGTCCTTCTTGGCCTTCTTCGCCTCTTTGGCGTTCTTTATCGCATCCTTAACTTCCTTCGAGGCTGTCGGCTTGGCTGTCGTCACGGGCTTCTCCGTAGGGCCGGCTTCGATGCTGCAGACCAGGCAGACCAGCAGGACGGCTGCGAGATAGCGGGTAATTGTATCGTCGGGATTTTCAATATTATTCGGATTCAGCCGAGATGATATAATGCAGAAGGAAGAGGATCGAGTCTGGAGCTTAGTCGTAAATACCCGAATTTCGCGAACGACGAAAACATGCTAATTTTATGCGCTACGACCGCGCCGCTCGTGTGTATACCTATATGTATAATGGCCTTGGGAAGGCTCAGCGGTTGGATGTTTTGTATTTTGCTCTAAAGCGACGATGTTTTCTATTTTCGTACCGCTGCTGCGCAGTGCGATTATTTTTTATTTTTCTTAGCGCGAGATTATACTTTGAATAATAATACAAATTATATGAACGTGATGCATTATCAAGCGAGCGCGCGCGTAACTATGTCAATCGCATAAATCGAAGCTAATGAACGCTCGCGCGTTATTCCGTTTCGCGCTTAGATAGACAATCTTGCCGCATGTATAAGCTCGATTCGATTTTAATTATATGCGGCCTGTTAATCCGGTTCGCCATTTATAAAATGAGAAGTGATTTTAATCGAATATACCGCGTGGATGACATCTCCCATAGCGCCGTTTAGTATTTTCGATTCAATCAATGTACATATCTCCTACCTCCAAGTGCGAACGCGAGCTTCATGATGCAACGTGTATCTTCTATCAGTACAGCAACACTAATAACAACAACAAACTTTAGCCGAGCGTCTCTCTAGTTGTACCGAAGCAAGACTGGATTCTGCGGCGCGCTATCGCCGCTTTTATAAGCATAATACAGCCAGCGTCTCCGAATGTATTATATCCTGTCCGTGCGTCTACTTATCCCCCCTCTATTCGACGCTCTTATAGCGCGCTATGCGCGAGAGCGCAGGTGAGCGTCGGTCAAAGCGAGCTAACGTCAGTTTTATGGGCCTCGTTGAATTAGGCAATGACGCTCGGTAGGACCATTCGGTAAACACGCACGGATCGTGACCGCGCTTAATTCCTTCCTGCTTGAAATAGCGGAGGGCAGTGTAGTATATAGACTTCAATGGTGTGTACGTGCGGGCGTACGTTTAGGTACTCACGTGTGTGCCGCGAAAAACACCTTTGGTCCAATATGTGGAGCGGACAAAAACGACTGCGCCAAAGTGAGATTGATGATGATGATGAGCTGTGTGTGTTATGACTCGTATGAGAATATATATACTCTGGATGGGTTTGTGATTTCGTAGTTTGGACTTAATTCAGGATCTTTCAGGGCAAGGCTGAGAGAGTTATGGAAATAAAACCAGCCACCGGAATGATTGCTCGAAGCGGCTAGAAACGACTCGTTTCGGTAAACTTTGTCCATACCACGTCTGTTTGCCCTCGTGCGCTCATGTCAATCTACACCTCCATTCATGAACAGCGCCAGAAGAGATTGAATTACCCTTTATTAGCGAATGAACGAAGAACTAGATCTCCGCGAGTGTGTGTCAGCATCGGCTGTTTTGAGAACCGCTGAGATCTGGATTCTCGGCGGATAAACACGCACATATTGCGATCCTCGGAGGAAAAAAATAATTTTTCCTTCTTTTTTTTTATTATTTTTCACCGGATTCATATCTGCTTCGAATTATAGTCCGAAGATTTATCGCTTTTTTACATAAGAGAGGAGATTCTAAAATTACACGCGCTTATAACGACGTTATAAAACACACTAGCCCCGCTGCAGCAGAATTATAATTACGATTTTTATCATCAGCGGGAATAAAACGATCGTCCGTCGATATCTACTACTTATTGCAGGAGAGTCGAATTTCTCGCGCGGAAGAAAACTCGAGAACGTGTAGAGCCCGTAAGACTTGTAAATCAGTTCGTTACGCACTTAATTGCGTCCCCGAGGTCGTTCCAGATCGTGATCATTAAAAGCAAGGAAGTCACTTACCTTGCTCGCGAACACCCGACACTTCGCGCGCATTGTTATTGTCGTCGCTGCAAGATGCTTTTTGTGTAAATCCCCGGAAAAAAGCCGAGCGTTCGCTTTTTTTTCTCCTCCTTATAACGTTATAATAACGCTAGAGCACAGTGAGTTATAAAAGAGAAAAGGCGTTACTGAGATGACAAAAAAATAATCTCTTTATTCGTCGTCGTCGCTCCTAACGGTATAAGTGCACTATACACTCGACCTGCACGTAATACCGTAGAGGAGCGAGCGCGTTTGATAAATAAATAAATAAATAAATAAATTACAGTCGTATACAAGGTAGTTTTTGGAAGAAAGCCATTTGCACATTTCGCACTATCTCTTCCTCGATCGCTGAACCGCCGCAGACCGTTCCTCGGCAAGGTAGCTCTTAAACAGCCGTATATAATCGGCCCACGTATCAGCGCCGAACACGCGCCTGCCGATTCGACATAGGAGACTCTCGCACGGCGCCTCTTGGTCCCTCCGGCGACTCGTTGTCGCGCCGTTTTTTCCGTTCAGCTCGGCGTAATGCTCGATCGAGCGCGAGACTATCGACGACAGCAAGTGCAGCCGTTCCCTCGACAGAGTCTCTGCGGAAAACGCATGAAATTATACATACGTTTATTTTTTTTTTTACATGTTGAAGATTCGACTAGGTCTATACTCACGCTTGTCGGCGAATCCCCGCGAGTCGTCCTCCTCGTCGTCGCTGTGTTGGTCTTTCTTCTTGGAGATGAGCTTCGGCAGGAAGAGCAGAAGGCAGATGGTGCCGATGAACTTGACGATCATCTTGAAGATGATTATCTTGAGGATTATTTTGATCAGGGTGTAGGCGTTGATCTTCAGCGAGATCGGCCAGCTGAGGTCGATCGCCGGGAAGAACGGCAGAGGGAAGAGATCCGGCAGCGGGTACGACGTGCTGTAGGTCGCCTGCAGCGAGCCCAGACCTGAAGGAGTCGAAATTTCGCATTATACCGTGCGATGGATACGAGATGAAGGTTTGTCGGAGGGTAGTTACTCTTTAAACACACTTTCCGCGTTGGATACTTTCGGGACCGTCTTTGCAATTTTTCCTTATTCCGTTAAGTGGGTCGTTTGTAAGAGCCGATGGTGCGAGAAGCGCAAGGGGGAACAAATGTACACCGAGCTTGGAAATGAGAAAGGGGGGGGGCTCTTAAGATTCCCCCGGCGTGAGAGAGGAGACGATTTAACGAGACGTGAATAAGAATTTAATTAAATCCGTCAACATTAAGCGAGCGCCTCTTTTCGCTTTAATTTTCCCTCGGACGACGAGGATAAAAAGCAGACAATAATAAATCTGAGTGGTTCTTCATCCTCCTGAGCGTATTACGCGGACTCCGTTTCCTTCTGATTAAAGCTAGACGAGAGAAGCCATGACACACACACACACACACACACAAAACAAAAACCATCCCGAAAGCGTGAAACTGCGTGAGCAAACGGTGCAACGGTGAAAAACCAAGCATTAATACGATACCTCTGCTCTCACCTTGCTGCGACGATCCGTAGGGGATTCCGTAGGACGACGGTCCGTGCGACGTCGACGGTGGTCCGTAAGACATCAGCGGTGGTCCGTAAGACGACGGTGGTGGTCCGTAAGACGACGATGGAGGTCCATACGACGCCGAGGGTGGTCCGTAAGACGGCGATGGTGGTCCGTACGAGGTCTGAGGTGCTGCTCCGTAGTTCTTCTCTGGAGGGCTGTAGATGTCGTAGCTGTAGCTGTTGCTGTTGACGATGTTACCGTTTTCGTTGTTGCTATCGAAACCAGTGCCGATCGAGACTTGCGGCTGATTGTGGGAGTTGATCTCGGCCGAGGGCCGAAAAGAGTCGGACGGCCTGACGGACGAGCTGCCGACGTAGGAGATCCTTGGGGTCTTCGCGATAGTTTCTGAAGCGACATCCTCGGTTAATCTCGAAAACTCGTCGAGAAATCGTTAAATTAACGTTTCGTATATAAGAATACTTACCGATTTTATTGCTGCTGCTAGCCGCGTTATCGGTCTCCGGCCTGTAAACAGGTCCCGGCGTGTATTCTCTCCTCGTCAATTTCGGCGACTTGTCCTCGTGTCCCTTGACGTCCTTAATGTTATGCGAATACTCCAAAGCGTCGAGGTAGCTGTCCCTCGGCGAGGCAGGAGCTGCGACGCGGTTGCGCTGCTGTAGCCGATACTTCGGCGACACCATGGGACGCATCGTTGTGGGTGGCATAGGCGAACGGCCTATCGCATCGTGTTTGAGTTTTGACGTTTCGAGATTTTGGGATATCTCGGGTATCGGCTTCGCCGTCACTATTACGCTCTTGTCTTCGGATTTGGCCTTGAGTTTCGTGTAGGACAGGTTGAGCACCGGCTCGTCGACGCTTCTATGCTCTGGTGACGCGGAGTCGAGGGATTCGCAGGGGACGAGATGAGTACTGATTGCGATTAGGAGCAGGATGAACGGTAGCCCCGTCATGTTGACCTGTTGACAATTTATTTTATGCGTTGTTTACTTTAAAATGATAGACTTGTCACACTTCATCATCGACTGGCATTGTTAGTCTGCCGCACTCGAGGCGTCTAATATCGTAAAGAGATAATTAATTCGGCTCGAGCCAAACATGGATGAATGAATGGCTGCAATTGAATTGGCTGTATAATATGTAGGTCTCTTTTAGCATCTAATAATCGACGTCTAAAACTTGGCAGAAAAGAAAGCCGGCACGCACTTCCGTTCGAATACCAAATCAGCAACTGCACTTGAATATTGATTGCGCGACCGTCTTTAGAATATCCTTTCGATTCGTTTGTGTACTGTACGACTGCTGAGCCAATTGTTGCATTCGCCATTATAGATCTACATAATCTGTGTAATAAACTGACTGATTGATGCCCGAGGTGTATTGCGATCGATTTGAATCTTATTAATTAAGAAAACAGCGCTTGTTAGTCGCAAATCAATTTTCGAAGCTTAATTAGAACACGACAATTAACGACATAACGATGTATACCACTCACCTCGCTTATCCAAAAATAAAATCACTGTCCACTGCTGCGAAAACTCGTAGAAAAAGAAGAAACTTGGAAAACTACCAGCAACAGGCAGTCCACCCACACCGCAGACTCCAGCACTGTTCCACCACCCACTATATAAAATCCGAGCTCAACAAACTCTTATCGCGAAGCTCGTGAAAAACTTATCGATCCAGCGACATGGCTATTCAGCTGGAGAACGACGACGCGATCGATGCGCCCGACCGGAGTAAGTATAAAAAAAGTCACGGTCAGTGTCGCCGACTATATACGCACCAGCCGGGGGTAGGGGAAATTTACTAGGTTACTATTTCACGCGACGAGACTTGCGGGCCGGGGCATCGCCTCCACCACCACCACCACCGAATTAAATGTAACGTATGCGCGCCGCCAGTCAATCAGTCGTGCTGTTTTGCAATACTTTCACTTGGTTCACGGCCGGTTTTTCTATGTGCTGTGCGGCTCTTCAAGAAAAACTTTTCAGGTTGCTGGAGTGGGTGGTTTTTCGAATTGTTATCATTGCTTTCTATGAAAAAATAAAGTTTACTTGGAAACGATGTTTACTTTTTTTTTTAAATAATAAAATGATACACTGTAACAAAATCTATTAAAGTTGCAAACTTTCCATCGCATCGAAAAAGAAACCAACCACGCGCGCGCATTTTCAGGTATTCATGTCGTAAAGTATCCTCACATCTTTTATCATGCCTCCGCACAGTATATACATATAAAGCATACACGCGTCGACGTCGAAGCACAAATTGAAAGACGTCGATGTGTCGCACCGGCCATTATTATGTGCGGGACGATACCTCGCGATAACGGTCCGTCCCCTCGATCCCATCCTTCCTTCTTTTCTCAAACAATTCTTTGATCCAGTGGCACACTTCGCCCCCCTGGCATTCCTATCACGACGACGATCGCTTCTTCGCGCTCGAGACGAAAAAAAAATAAAACAAATTACCCACACTCGCGAAATTACACATGCTTATTTTTCTCCGCTTGTGTACACGCGTTGTACACATAAAAAAAAGGAACTTTCCTACTTTCACTCCTGCATACGCAGGTATGTGCAGCGACTTCGGTATTCCGCGAAACTGTCGCGCGCGCGCGCGCTCTGCTTATGTTAATTTCGTTTTACATCTAACGCATTGATAAAAGGGAAAGGGACGCATGAGTTAACGAAAAAAAGAGAATATAACGCACGCGCGTGCGGTGAAAAGAGTCGAATAACCGGTAGATTTTGAGAGATGCACATCGTGCATATAATGGAATCCACCGGCGTCGGCTCTCTGAAATCCTGTTTTTCCAGAGACGCGTGAGCGCGCATATACACACCTCGGAAATTGACTAGATATTCCTGTTTTGATCGTTAAGAAGAAACGGCGAAGTCACGTGTCGGTTAAATCGAAAAATATTCAACGCTACGGTTTAGTTTGAAAAAAAAAATGATCACGAGTAGATCCTCTAACGTTAATAATAATCAAGCGGATATCTGTTTGCCTTTACTTTACGTGCAGTGATCGGCTGCAATAAAAGCTGCGCTGGCAGTATCGAACATCTCACGCCGAAGCCGAGTACAGCGCGTTACCAGGCAACAAAACAGAGTTGCTGCGCAAGCTCGTGGTGTACTCCCTCCGAGTGTAAATAGCACAGTTTGCAAACAGCCGAAGCTCGATCTCGTTTGTTTGATAATATAATGACAATTGTTACTAAGTAAGAGGGTGGAAACGCACAGTTGCATCAATTATTATTTACAAACGGCTGGGATTAACCAAAGGTTTTCTGCTCAGGTGGATCAAAACCGGAGCAGTCCACGACTTCGTGTTCGTTGGCAAGGACGTGATAGCAACCGCGTCGGGGAATTACGTGATATTCTACAACTTGGGAACTAAAGAGAAGAGGATCGAATATTTCAATGACGCGACCAGAGGCGAAGGCGCTTGCTGTTTGGCAGGACATCCGGTAAAATTTAGAAAGCTCAGCGTTATTAGAATGCTTGCTTCGTTTTATTTCCACGGCAGATTATTCTGGTTCCACACGAGCTTTGTCGGCGAACACTTTTTATTTCTCGCAGGTCACTCCGATGTTCTCAATGGCGGAACGATGCTACAGCCCGAAGATATACGTTCACACGTATCCCGAGATCAGAAAAGTCGCCGTATGCAGACTTGACAAGGGTCCGAACTCTTATCTCTCGTGTTGCTTCGCAGGTACGGAATATCTCTTGAGCTTAACGTCCTTCCCGAATTTCCAGCTGATCGTCTGGCTTTGGAGGACTGGGGAAAAAATGACCTCTGTGGATACGATGCTCACGGATGAGATTCAAACGATCGAGTGGGTATATTTATGTTCGATCAGATCGAGCCGTATACTCGTATATTTAAACCGAATTAATTTCCAGAGCTTCGTTGATATCAGCACATTTGGTTTATCAGTTTTCACCTGCAGCGGGAAAACTCTGGACTTACGAGATTTATACGTACTCCAAAAAGATTACCGTTATTAAAAACTGTATAAATTCGATAGAACATAAAATCGATTGCGTTTGCTGGACAAACAATGGTAATTTGTTGCTGTGCGACATCTACCAAAATGTGTATATTGTCAGCAGCGATGGGAAGAAGTGTGCGCTAATCATGTGCGGGGATATAGATGTCGAAGCAAGGAAACAAATTTCTGTTCTTCCATTTCTGAACGGATTCGTAATGGTGGATAATAACTCGCAATTAACTGTGAGTCTATTTATTGCTAATACGAATTAAGTACCCAATGGACTATTTAGACGCCTCGTAAATCAGAATTTATTTTCAGTATAATAATAAATCACTTTTAGAGATTAACTCCAGTGAGGTGTGTAACGCTTCATGGTTTATCAAGTGTTCTTCTCATCCTATAAAAATGATACTGGCACGTCACAAAGAAGCGATTTTGATTCATACTGATGCTGGAAATATCTTGGAATTGTCCTTTAACGAGAATCAACCAAATTTGGAACGAATTTTCGAAACTTGCCGAAAGTTTGTAAGCATGTGTATGTTGAAGCCACAAGAATCTCATATCGTTGTACTTGATGATTCGAATAGTTTAAAACTTGTTGACATTTTTGACGGAGACGTTTGCACAGAATTTGACATTGATAGGAATGATCAAGGTAAAATGTATTTATAATCAAAAGAGAATTCGGCTCTAGTTAATATTTGTTATTATTTTTCAGTACTTTGCATAAAAACGCATCCTTATATTCCGTTACTAGTAGTGAGCACGACGTCAGGAAAGTGCATTATTTTCATCGCATCAAAAAAAAGTTTTCACATGTTAAAAATGATTCACTTGCATCGAAATCCTTTGGAGAGAGTAAAATTTTCCAATAATGGTTGCCTTTTTGGCGCCGTATCGACTGATCCAAGTCATATTTTTCTGTTAAGAACCATCGTGAAGATGGAAATAATAGTATTTTTTCACATGGCTTTAAAGAAACCTATTGTAGATTTTCTCATTTTTGAAATTCGTGAAACGGTACGATTAGTGATTCTCGTTAAAACATTTCCCACTGCACCTGCTGGCGATTTCATTGAAATATATTCAGTGAACAAGTGGGAAAATTCGTGTCAAAAGATTCATAGAATACATTTGCATGGCCATTACCAGAATTTGAAATATGGTCCAGGAAATGTCTGTGATTTTATGGGGATACCATACCTTTTGAAACAATTACATCTATATAAAATTGAGGTCAGTCATTGCTTTTTTCTACTTTATAATGTTAAATTGGCTGCTCACTAATCTTTTATTCAATTCTAGAGCGATTTGATTGTTTTGACAAACGTTCTATTTTCCGAGCATAAGCTAAGGAAATTCGACATAAGTGTATCTAAAACCTTTACAGTTACATGTGGATTTGACGGCTTTGTAATTTTACGAGAGAACTCAAACTTATCGAAAAGTCAAAAGGTTTTTATGGTGCATCACTACCAAGAAAAAGGGACCAAACGATCTCTATCTGCAGTTTGTGGCAAGATCATCCTTTCATTGGGAAAAAACGGTAGTCTCGTTTGTATAAAAAATTGGTAAGATTCTGGTTTAAATTTTTAATACAGACTGCAAAATAATCCTTAGAATTTTATTTTTATCTAGCGAATCGCAAGAAGTAAGCAAAGACGAATTTGTGGAATTTAAAAAAAATATAGAAACTTTTAAATGGGAATATATAGATATTGAAGCTACAATTTATGATAACAAAACATTTCTCGAACTCGAAGACGAAAAAACTATTGAACGCGAGAGGAATGATATGCTACGTATAAAAAATATTACTTTGAAAGACTTGAGTAATTTGAAGACTAAGGTAAATACATTTTAAATCAGTATCATGTACTTGCCTAAAAACATGATACGAGAACAAATCTTATAATTTTTAGATCAAAAGACTGTTAGATTTAAACGAGACAAAAAGTTCAGAATGTCGATTACCAGTATCCACATTTGATTTGGATAGTGAAAAGAGAAATAAAAAAATTAATATTGCTCTTAGTGAACAAGAAGAAGCAAAAGTATATTTGCAAACAAGTATCAACCAGAAAGAGAAAATTATTGAGTATTTAATGAAATCATTTTGGAATACTTTAGAGACCCACGACTGCACGCTTATTTCATTCAATTGTAAAACTTACGTTAATAATTTTCGATTACGCCATATGGATAAGCCTGAAAAAATGGATGATTTTTCTATTGAACTTTTTAATACTCCTTTGCTGAGTTCATGCTTAGAAATTAGTAATTGTGAGACGGATCAGCTAATTCTCGAGCCAACCATGTTCGAAGAAATTCTACAAAAATCCAACAGAGATGAAGAGTTTTTGTACTTACAATACAGTAACGACATTGTCTTTACTGGATCGACAAGTTTCCAATGGATAAAAGATGCTGTTCCACCAAATCAATTATTGAAAACAGTCTTTGACGACAGTCACCATGACATTATTACATCTAGAGAAAATAGATTAAAAGTAATTTAATTATTTTATATATTGTAATAATGCTTATTGTTTCTAATAAAAAACGATCTTTTTCTTTCTAGATTTATTTTAACAAGAGGTTTGACGAAATGAGGTCTCTAAAAAATAATGTACTAATCGACATGGAGGATCGATTAAAAAGATTGATAAAATGCAAAAAAGAACTGAAAGAGGTGTTTGGTGTTACTTTCGAAAATGATAAATTCGTCAACATTAAATGGCACTCTACCGAAACGCCAGAAGATGTAGTTATGATTAAGGAAGAAGAGATTCCGTTTGAATTTCAAAAGGATATTTGCTTGAATAATGAAAATGAAAAGACAATTAATAATTTAGTAGAAGCGGAAAGGACGAACATGAGTGTTCCAGATCATGAAGTCGTATTTCGAGCAGCGAAACTTCAGGATATGATGGATGGTCTTTTAGAAGTAAGGTAAGTTAATTTATCAATTTTATTTCAAATAAGTATACGTAACTGACTCTGAAACTATATTGAAATATTATAATGATAGATGGGAAGACGAAGTAAGAAAAGATGTGCCGAAGCCAGAATGTTTATTACTGAAGCGTCCCTCGCAATATGACAAAATCGATATTGCAGCTGTAGAAGTTTATAAACAAAAAATGGCTAAATTAGAAGCCGAACGAAAAAAATATAAGTTGTTCTTGGAAACGGAGATCAAAAATATAAATGGTAATATAACACCATGTTCTCATAAAAAATCAGGTTGAGATATTTATCACGTTTCAGAGCAAATAAAGGCCGACATCGAGAATTTTGACAGAAAGACGGAAGAATTCGCTTTAGAAAAGATAAAAATAAAATCGGCCATCCTACAAGAATTCCTTTTACGATTGAACGACCAAAAAAGACGACTTCTGAAGGATTACGCTAACAGAAAAATGTTCAGCATCGTTAATCACGATTTAGTAATATTGGAAAACGAAAATAGAACCTTGTCGAACGAAGTGACAAGCATAGAACCAATAGTAACAGATTTGCGAAACAAATATGAAAGTTTAAATAAACGTGATAGAGTTTTGGAGGGAAAATTTCGAGGCGAATTCGCGGAATTGAAACAACCGATAGTCGAGCATTTGTTGAGACAATACAAGCGCCGGCCACGAATCGGCCAAATTACTTGCACCTCGTTGACCTATTTAGTGGAAACGAATAAGTGTCTAATGGCTGGTAAAAAGTCGGCAATATTGCCGCGGGAATATTTGGATTTTTTGCGCGGAATGGACGCGCTAGATGTGATGCCGAACAGTTTACCTCCGCAAATCGATACCAGTCATTGGCAATCCCTGTGCAAACTACGCAGAAACAAAGTAGAAATAGAAATCAAGGTAACTACTAGCTTCTATTTCTGCAGTAGCATCCAATAACTTTAACGATATTTTCATTTGTAGTTGAGAATCGCCGCTTTGGAATTAGCTGAAGCCGAACAGACTTTCTTCTATTTACAAAAGCTGAGCTCCGTGGCACAGAGCAAGATATTTTTCATGAAAAATACCATCGAAGAAGAAACGATAAAGCAATCGAAGTTCTTGAAAAATCCCGAAATACAGCTGGTGCTGAAAGCTGCGCAAATAGAAATACTGATCACCGGAGATATTAATAACTTTGAGAATGCAGCTGTGGTCACGTGCAAACAACTCGTAGATGTCAACAATGAAATTATTATGGAAGGAGAGAAAAAGATTGCAGCTATGCGAGCCTTGATGAAGTTGAAGAAAAGTATTCGCTTTAGAAGCTGGAAGTATCAGTGCATGTTTAAGAAGATGAAGCATCTGAGGGAACACCTTACTGTTTTGCAAAAGACTAAGGTAAGCTACGCGATGCAATTTTCACTTCAAATGCTACATTACGTTTTTTTTTTTCAGATTGGAAAAGAAATGCAAAACTACTTGGTAGAAAGGCTCGAAGACAAAATACAGTACAAAGACGCCACTTCGTGCGATAAAATGTTGAAATCGGTTCAAAGGGTAGGTACAAGAGAAAATTCACAGTTTACGCGAGACATGCAAATTATTCTATAAAATTACACCCTCCATTTCAGAAGTTCGAAAGGATGTTGGACGACGAGAGAATCAACCTTCTGAGGGTTCTCACCGAAATAAACTATTGGAGCAAAATGAACGTCGAACTGATCACGAGTAAAGAACTGTTCTCGTTAAAAAAGCAGAAACAGATCGAACAGCTGGAAGAGGATCATTTGCGGAAGAGAAACAGGCTGTTCCATAAAAATCACTTACGTTCAATTATGGAAAGAACAAGGCTCGTTGAAACAGTGAAAGAAAGTCATAACGAACTCATGAACCTGCAGACGCAATTGGAATTGTTAAAATTGAAAACTTACCCGACGCTGCGCTGTAAGGACGCGTCTTATTATAGGAGAAGTATATTGAAGAAATACAGCTATACTTGAGCTGTACGATATTTTACAATAAACGCCAAGAGGAGAATTTAGCGTTGAAATTAATGCGATATCTCCTAATGATACCTTTTCCTGATTGATAAAGCAATAGCGCGCGCATGACTGTACACACCATTGAAGCTCGAAACAAGTTTGCCCGCGCGCGCGCAGCCGGAGTCGTAAAATGTCACGAAAAGCGAGGCAAAGCGAGAGAAAATAAAGCCATGGAGGCAATGAAGAAGGTAAAATAGGGCTGAGCGAAAGCGTAAATTCCTCGACTATGTCTGCCAGGGATTGAACTCACTGTCAAATGAAAGCCAGTCTTTTATACTCGTTGACCCGCAGAAAAATTGAAAATTAAATTATTCTAAAAAAAATCAGTTGAAGCGAACCGTGTAGCTCTATACGAACACTCGCGCGTGTAGCATATCTCTCCCGTCTCCGAGTGAAGTTAGCGAGCTATACCTGGGCAGAATTCTTTCGCATTCTCCGATGGCGCGCTGAGAGCGAAAGCCAGTCGAGCGCGTGTAGTATAAGAGAGAAAGAGAGAGAATCGATCTCGCATCTCTGGCCGCGCGGATAAAACGGCCGCTCGCGCGGCGGGAGCGGGATGAGCTAGCGAAGGAGACACACGATGACCCCCTCTCCCCATTCTGCGGTCCGGCACAAAGTAAAACACAGCACTCCTATATAAGGTTCTTGGCGGAATAACTCGCAGGAGAGACGACGCCAGCCGAAGCCATCATCATCCTGGCGGCGCACTCTCGATCTCGCCGGTCGAGCGGCATAAGCCAGTTTTATAGTTTCTTCGCGGTGTTCTGCGATATCGTTGCTGCCCAGTGCCTTGATACACACGTGACGATGATGAGGTGGATGCTTTGCCTACCGCTGCTGGTAGCGGCCCTAGCCGCGGTGGCGAGCGCGAGGAGCGAGAAAAAAGTCATCTGTGAGTATAGAATACACCTGTGTTTTTTTCAACGATGCGCGTAAGACCGGTCGAGGAAAACTTTCTTTCCTCTGTTGCGCAACCCAGGTATACGACACACTTGCGCCGTTGTCTCTGATTTATCGTTTGTTTTGCGTGTGCGCGCCTATAGTCACGATGTGCGTGCCGGAGATCTACTGGGACGACTGCCTGCAGATGAAGGTTGACTCGTCGAAGAAGGGCATACCGATATCCTGTATCTCCGGGCGCGATCGGTTCGAGTGCATCGACAAGGTCGGCCGCAAGGAAGCCGACATCGTCGCCGTCGATCCCGAGGACATGTATCTGGCGGCCAAGCACGAGCTCGCCTCCAGGGCGCAGTACAACATCGTCGAACAGGTACGCGGAAAACTTTGATCCGATGATAGAGGTGACAGTTGAGTGAACCGGAAAAATGTCGCGCAGATCAGAACGAAGGAAGAGCCGCAGGCGAGCTACCGGTACCAAGCGGTGGCGGTGGTGCACAAGAGCCTGAAGATCGACAGCCCGAAGGGCCTGCGGGGCCTCAAGTCCTGTCACACCGGAGTCGGTCGCAACGCCGGCTACAAGATACCCCTGACCAAGCTCTCGAGCTTGGGTATACTCCCCGAGCTCAACAGCCCCGAGTACTCCTCGCGGGAGAACGAGCTGCGGGCTCTGAGTTCCACCTTCAGCAAAGCTTGCCTGGTGGGCACCTGGTCGCCTGATCCTGCCATCAACCAGCGGCTCAGTGAGTCACTCTCTCGTCCTCGATAATACACTACAAGCTCCGCAAAGCTCAAAACTTCGGCGATTTCAGAGGAGACCTACAGCAACCTGTGCGCCCTATGCGAGAAGCCCGAAAGCTGCGACTATCCCGACGCGTACAGCGGTTACGAGGGAGCGCTGCGCTGCCTGGCCGAGAACGGTGGCGACGTCGCCTGGACGAAGCTCACCTACGTCCGCCGATTCTTCGGTCTAGCCGGCGCCAAGCCGACCAACGACGCGATCCACCACAGCGACAACTCGTCGGCGACCAGCACCACCAGCAAAGTCCCGGTCAAAGCCAAGCCGAGCGAGTACAGGTACTTCTGTCCGGACGGTACGAAGCTGCCCATCGACGAGAAGACCAAGCCCTGCACCTGGGCGGACAGACCTTGGCAGGGCTACATGAGCAACGGCGGCGTAGCCGACATCGACGCCGTGCAGAAGGTGGGTACCAGGCGTTGAACCAATCGTCGAGTATGTCTAAGTAGTAGCTTTTACACTACACTTGTCGATGTCTCGTAGGAACTGACGCAACTGGGCAAGCTGGGCGAGGACAAGAAGACGAGCTGGTGGAGGAACCTGATGCTGCTGAACGAGAAAACCCTGGCCGTCGCCACGTCGCCGATCGATCCAGCCCAGCACCTCAAGATCGCCAAGTACATGGACGTGGTCGAGCGTAACTTCGGCGCACCCGAGCGCAGTGCTCGCTGGTGCGTCCACGACTCGAAGGCCCTCGAGAAATGTCGCGCCCTCTCGAAAGCTGCTTTCTCACGGTTGGATAAACAGAGAACTATACTATATCGCGCTCGTGGAAAATCGGTTGAATAAATCGGCTATTCTATAATCTGTGCAGGGACGCGAGGCCGAGGTTCGACTGCATCCTCCAGCAGGACGAGGAGAGCTGTCTCAAAGCTTTGCGGGACGAGGGGGCCGATCTGCTGATAATGCCCGGTGAGAAGGTCGCAGCAGCGATCAAGGAGTACAATGTCAAGCCGATCGTCGCCGAGGCTTACGGGCCGGGTTCGACCGAGTTCAGCGAGAGGCCGGCCGTCGCCGTCATCAAACGCGGCAGTTACATCAAGTCCCTGCGTGAGTATACGATAGATAAGCTATATACTAGGATTCGAATCGCTCTAAACGAAATCTCCGTTGCGGCAGGTCACCTCAAGGGCAAGAACTCGTGTCACAGCGGCTACCGAGGCGACTTCGCCGGCTGGATAGCGCCGGTGCACGCCATGAAGAACGTCCACCTGATCAGCTCGGAGGAGGAGATGGGCGAGTTCTTCGTGAAGTCGTGCGTCCCCGGAGCCGAGCGGGACTCGTCACTCTGCAGTCTCTGCATCGGGAATCTCGCTTCCAAGGACGAGCAGCTAGCCGAGGTCACCAAGTGCAGCTCCACCGAGGCGGAAGACTACAAAGGCGGACACGGAGCTCTCAAGTGCGCAATAGCTGATTCGCTTTATTTTCTATATCGACACGATCTCTTTTATCCTTCCCTCGCTATACGAGCTTTTATTTCATTTCAGATGTTTGCTGGACGGCAAGGGCCACGTAGCCTTCATACCCCTCAGTGCTCTCAAGCAAGGTAAGCTCTTTGCGCGTTTGCGAAACGAAAATAATATAGAACTACTTGATCGATTCTCAGCAGAAAACACGACCAAGAGCTCGGAGTTCAACCTGGTCTGTCCCAACGGCGGAATAGCGCGGGTGGACGACTGGCAGCGTTGCAACCTCGGCCTGGAACCTCCGCGAGTCGTGGTGAGTTTTGCCGGCAAATCGGCGAACTCTCTCGAGGAACTGACCCACGGCGTGCTCGACGCCAGTAGCCTCTTCGCCGAGGAACCGGACCTCTTCCGACTCTTCGGCAGCTGGTCCGGACGATCCAACGTTCTCTTCAAGGTAGGCATAAATGATCGTAGAGGTTTTTATCATGAATTGCGTATGTATTTTAACTTTCAAATTTGCTTACGAGTATAGTGTATAATATGTAATTAAAAATAGAATTTATTTTTGTTTATCAGCCTTTTCTGGTATTATATTGCGTACGAGATACGTTCTAGTTTCGATCGCGTATACATATATATTACACTACTAAATAATTACGTGACTATGTCCGCAAATATGCTCGTCCGAGACTCGATCGATCGGTTGTGATTCTTATGATATTCGCTTTTTCCAGGACGAGACGAGAAAACTGGTATCCATCGACAATTCCTGGAACCACTGGAAGCAGTGGGCCGCGATTCAACGGGACTACGAGTACTGACTCGACGACGGATGCTTCTTACCTATACATCGAATTTCTCATTTTGCACAATTAAAGTCTGATAAATAAAATCTCATACATTCGTAATGACAGTTTGTCTTTTTTCATAGGATTTCGAACTCGAAGCTTATCTTCGCGCGTCCCCCTCTGGATCTCTTCGCGCGATTATAATCTATGATGTATACTTTTGTTTATAGAGGTGCGAGAAGCGACGCGAAATTAGGAGGCAATCGCTCATTAGTATGTACACATTGTTTAAAAGTATTGCAAATAATAATCGATTAGAAAACGATTGGCAGAAACGCTAACTGCGGATTCCTCATTCGCTCGACGAAGAGCGACGAAATTTTCGACAGCATGAACTTCGACACTGGTCCGTAACGCTTAGTACCGTATTTCTTGTAGACGATGTAGTAGTCCGTTGTGGCTTCTTTCGACAGCATGGACTTTTGCAGCAGTTTACTCCTGATGTCGTTCATCTGGGCCTCCGGCAAACTGAAACGAAATGGTTTTCTTTTTTATGCAATAAACTTATAACGTTAACACTTTATGGATGTATCTTCTGGAATCCTTGTACCAACCGATATCTCTCGATTATGGGATTAGCCTTGAACACCTGGTTCCGCCAATACGACCACTGGGGGTCGCCCATGTTCTCGTCGCTGGTCATGTTCAGTACGAGAGTGATTTCCGCACTGATGGCTGCCAAGTGAACGGCTGGGATGGTCAGCATCTCGTCGACCAGCAGCGACAGGTCCATCTGCGAATCATAAGGTTGAATTGAAAATAATTCAAGAAAATAATCCGAAAACATGGTTTGAACAAAAGTACCAAGTAGCAGCCGCAGTAATACAGCTCCTGCACTCTGCTGGCATCCAACGCTCGGACCTCGTCGATCATGACGGTGTAGAGAGCCAGCATGGAGAACGGGTCCGCGAAGGATATCTCGAAATTCAGCGACATCAGAATCTTCTTCTCGCTCTCGATCAAGGGCTTCTTGTCGCCCTGGAAGGTCGAGCCTCCGAGCTCAATTATCGACGAGGCCTGTTGGAAACGAGCGGGATTTAGTTTTGAAACGATAACGTCCTATCAGAAAATTCGGGGACGAAAAGCACCTCTGGAATGTCACCGGTGATCAAGTCCTTCTTCAAGGCGATCCAAAGCGCCGCCAGTGCCACGATCTGCAGATCGTTGACGCTCACTTTCACGGCGTCGATGTACGAGTCGAAGATTTTCACAGCCTGGTAGAGTATGAAGGACGGGTACTTGTAGTACGTCTGCGGAACAACAAAAACTCGATGAGAATTGCAGTATATAGAATTGTATGTAAAAAAATGTGACCGCACTCACAGTAGAGCTAATCAGGTACTTGACGATCAGTCGTCTCTGGTCCGACGTGACGCCTCTCGTGAGGAAATTCGGCGACAGCATCTTCTTCTCGTTGATCTCCATCTGGAACCTCACGTACTCCGACATGTAGTCTATGTTGTAGGCCAACTCCAGGGACAGGACGTCGTAGACCGCTTTGGGCGTCTTCTTCAGAATGGACGTCTGCTTGTGGGTCTCCTTGATCTGCGAAAATGTAAGAATTTTTTGTATCTACTGCCAACATTAAATTTTCAATTTCAAGCTTCCATACCTTGGACACATTCGGTCGGGTGATGTGGGGCGGATCCGCCGGGGAAACTCTCGAGGAGCTGGACGATCCTCTGCTCGACAATTTGCCATCGCTGTCCCTGTTTCTCTGGATCGGAGCAACAGCGTTGCTCCTGAAATTCTCGCGCAGACAAGTCGATTTCGGCTGCTCGAACCTGACGGACGGCCTCGGCTCGGTGGCTCTGTGACGCGAGAATTTCCCCGTCGCATCGTCGCTCCTCTTGGAACTCTCGTCGCCGTAGATCGAAAAGCGCGTCCTCGTGAGCGACTTCACTCCGGACGTGTCGCCCGAGGAGAGATTCCGTTTCTTTGGCACGACGCCTTGATTGTTGTTGTTCGACTTGTTGACCTCTGGAAGCAGATAAGCGTGTTTTTCATCAAATTATGCTCGATTTTTAAGGACAGAAAAAAACCTTTCGCGCAGTCCCGTATAATTACACAACGCACGTACGCGAGAGTTTCATTTAACTTTAGAATTTCATTCAAAACAAGATCGTCACTCGCGTCGTGTAACGTAAACAAATAACATAAGGGGATTTTAAAGAAACCTTGCAAGCCCTTGGATCGGAGCGCTCGGTCGTAGCTGTTGTCGGAGTTTTTCCTCGGCTTGGAGCTCGATGTCGGCGAGATGAATAGTTTCCGGGAGACACTCGGTACAGGCTTATTATTCTCGGGATGGGCGATGTTCTCCTTGTCGACGACGGAGCCGGGGTCGGGGAAGTACTTGCGCTGACTGGACGGCTTGTACGAGCGCAGCTGCACTGGCTTCTCCACATTCGACGTCATCGTGGAGTCAATCTGCGACGTGGCCAGTAATTCTAAACAAATTCTGCTTTTCCATTGATATAGTTTTTCAAATTTTTTTTAAAAATACCGTAGCTGAATTGATTTTACTTTTTCATCGAAACGTTCAAAAACAAGTAGTCTCTTTCGTTTGCAGTCAATGATAAACAAATGCGAAATCCATCAATTTCGCAGAAACTCATTCGTTTGGTTTCTGCTCAATTAAAAACTATATATCGAAAAGACACGTAAATTTTGCAAACGAACACAGTCACGAACGTTTTCGCAAAATAAACAAAAACACTCCACTATATGCCATCAAGACTCTCCTACCTTTTTCAGAACGAGCCGAAACACCCACAGGAACTCTTACACACTCGACGCTCGAAATCCAGAGCAGCGCGTCGCTCGCACGAAGGTCTCGCAGATACTGACTCTCTCTCTCTCTCTCTCTCTCTCTCTCTCTCTCTCTCTCTCTCTCTCTCTCTCTCTCGTGAAAATTTCTCCTCGAATAGTCGCGCATACACGTATATGACATATAGACGACGTGTGTGAATCGGCCGATGCGCGCGCGAAAAGCAGAACAAAAGAAGAGGCGCGCGCGCCCGCGTGTAGGTAAACAACTGTCGGAGTTCCGCGAGTCGATTATACGATACACGCGAGCTTTGTTTTGCTCGCCGGCTCAAAGTCATTCACGCACGGTGTGTACTATAACACAGTTTTATTTTTCTCTCCAAACGATTTATAATTTTTCTCTCGATTCGTGATAATAACGTGCGCTGAAAATCTATATGTGCGCGGAGGGTTTTGCAACGAAAAAACGCGGTGTGCGGGGGCGGAACAGTATAGCGCGGGTTATTACTTTCTTCGTTTTCATTTGTTCATTTGTCGGTAGGTTGCGAGAGTCGTTGCAATTTTCGAGCGAACGAGAATTTGACTTTTCGCAATTTCGAGTACTGCAGTTTTTCCAGGGACAGCAGCACGAGTCCGCAGAAATAGCCGGCGAGTATGAGTAGCAGCAGCGGGAGTACGTCGACTATTTCCACCGAGGACCAGCCTTGGGTTTGCTGTGCGAGAAGAATAAATGGTTTTCATTGCGCTTTTTCTACAAATAATTGGGGGAAAAAATAATTCAACCTTCGCGTGTTGTATAACCAGTTCGGTGGCGATAACCCTCTGCAGTACGCCACTATCTCTCATGAGCAAAATGCTGAAAGAAAACGTTATCACGAAAAAAAAGAAAATATTTGCTACGCGTGTAGAACATACTTGCTGTTGATGATGCCGCGAAATGGACTGCGGCTTGGCACAGCCATTCCCATAGTCGTTTGCATTATCACGTCTAGCGGCTCGAGGATGCAGGGCACCTGGTGCTCCAATATCGAGAACATGTTGTCCGTGGTCATAAAGGCATACTTGTCTTTCGAGCAGACGAAGTTCAAGCCCTCGAGATAGTTACGCGGAAGATTCTCCACCTCGTCCATGATCTCCTCGAACATCCGCTGCAGAATCCTGTCGCTCGAGTTCTGACGAAGTATACAGATCATCGTGCATAATTTTGCATAATTTACACGTTTGATATTTTTCTCTCGCTCACCTGGAAGATGTTGTAGTCGGACGAGTCGCGTATGACTCCGAGCTTGTACGAGCCGTCTTCCAGCAGACCCTCCATCGAGGTGAACGGCATGACGAAAACCTTGACGGCCAGGAAACTGATCAGAGCCGCCGAGTAGGCCGCCAGAATGATCACGCCCGTGATATGGACCACCAGGTTAATCACGCGTATCGAGTCGAGAACGACCGACTCGTGTCCTTGTAAAAGCAAATCGCGATCATTGTCGTCTCAGCGTTTTACCTCCTTCGAAAAAATCACTCATAGAAACCTTGCGCGCAAAGGGCCCCGAACACGTGGAAGAAGATCTCGCTGAAGCTCGCATCCTCCTCGTCAGCGTTACTGGCCAACTTCTGCGAGGGCGACACTCGGAAGCAAATGATCGTGAAAGCGCTCGCTATGAGCATGACCCCCAGTAGGGCCAGCCAGATGCCGACGTAGAAGGGGTCGGAGTAAGCCGTCCACTTGACCGCCGTGTAGTAGGGCCTCTTGATGAAGGTGCGACATCTTAGACAACGAGATCGAGCTTTTAATTAATGCAACCGTTACACTCAGAGAGGGAGAGTTAAAGCACCTGGTCGAGAAGACAGGAGTGGTGAACTCGATGGCCTGAAGTCGATCGGCTGTCATGAGGAGTTCCGTGGCGGCGAGGTCAGATTCGTTCCTGACGAGTTGGCCCACAGCTCCGGTCCACGAGCCGTTGGCCAGCCTCGCGCCCCACGAGTCGGTCTCGCTGTAAACCATACTGAGGCGGCAAAGTGCGAATATAATCGTACAGCGCCAGTCATTTGTCGGAGCTTCTTATATCGTTAACTTCATAGTATGTACCTACTTTTCGGACGGGTAACCTCTCAAAATTTCCACACGTGCATAATTCTCTCCTCCGCGCGTGCAATGCTTCGTTCGATCGTATCGAGTGGCATCGGTAGCGCGTTACGGAATCGTCGCCTCTATTCGGAGCGTCGGAGGCGAAAGGGCGACGGCACGAAAACCGACATATTCGACGAACGAGCCGCGGCCTCGCAGGAGGAGTACTTTCGGAAAAAAACCGCCCGACAGTTGCAGCTGATCAGGGAACAGATGCGCAAAGAAAGGGAGGACAGGGAGAAGCGCGAAAAAGCGGAGGAGAAAAATTCTGAGAGCGAAGAGAAGCCCGCCACGAAAAATTCGTCGTGATCTCCGTCAAGTAAAGATTCGACGATATGAACTTAATTCGCGAGCTATCGTAAACGAACTGATTTTTCAAGGTCCGGCAATAGGCTACTCACGTGCAGTTCAGGTTTTCCTGGAGTATCTGGACGATCGTGCCGAAGAAGCCCTTGATGCCCGTCATGAGACCAGACTCGTCGCGCTGTATCATCGAGATCGGCGGGTCCTGCAAAAATCACCCTATAATTCACGAAAATAAACCGAAATAAAGCACATACTTCTACCGTCGTCACTCGGATCAGCTGTCCGCGAAGGTCGCTCCTGCGCTGATAGAGCGTCCACTTGGTTATCGACAACCCCCGCGCCTCGCTCCAGCTCCCGTAGACGTCCGATATGAGCTCTCGGCCTTTGGCTATGTGGTAGACCTCTGTGAGGGTGTAGGTACTGTTGTCCTTGGATTTCTTCACGATGAGGAAGATGCAGTCCAGCGGGACGTACATCTCGGAGAAGAAATCGTCGACGCTGGTGTCCTCGCGGAAGAAGACGACCCAGTTTATGTAGGCCATCGAGATCCAGGGCGCTATGACCTATTGGAATCGTCGGTACAATATAAGCTCCAGTTGTCGTCTTAGAATCTAGCATATTTACAGTGGAGAATTGCGTCCTCATGTCTTCCGAGTCGTTGATCAGGATGAACAGCGGCCTTTTCAGATTGAAGTACTCGTCTCCTATCTGTTTCAACGAGAAATTCATATGCTGAAGCACAACACATTTCATCACGGTCGAACTTACCATCTCTTTGAACGTCTTGATCGCGTAGGCGAACGTGCGCACGTGGAGTCTGCTGCTGTACTGAAGAATCGACATTAGCTGCGCCGCGTCATAGGGATCTTGAAAATTCGGCAAAAATCAAACTAACTATAACTCATATCCCTCCTTGAAAGGCGAAAAAAAACTCACCTAACGCCTGCATAGGATCTTCGATGGTGTACATGATGATGACGCAGGTGTTGTTGAAAATCGTGTGCACCGATTCCATGATCTTCATGTAGAGATGCGCCTCCATGACGAGCTGAGGCTCGGTTGGCTGAGAGAACGCCATCATGAAGCACATGAGAGTCAACGGGAGGCTTGCCATGCTATGTATACCGCTTCACGCCTATAATACGCGCGTGACTCGTGATTATCGCGCGGCGCAGTTCGTCGTTATGCAGTCGCGCGATGCTTCGCGCTGATTTGCATCCGCTAGCGATAAGCCTTCCCTACTGTGCCTGTATTAGGTCGCGTTCGATCAAATTGCTGCTTTTCACTCGGATGATTTATGCAGGCGAGGCGCGCATGCGACGCTTATTGTGTATACGCAACGCTAATGCATCATTAGGACTGGATTGACTCGAGCGCTTAGCTGTCTGGGGTTTAGGGTTGCCGCGGTTTTTTTTCTTTATCGAGAAGTGACATTTTTGGCTGATGGCTTGTGCGGTTTTTGGGACATTCATCGCATTGCATAATAACTCCGAAATAGAACAGAAGGTTCGATCGCGGCAGATCGAAGCGATTCGTTTGTCTTCTGAAATATTAGCGAGTGTTTGCCCACTATTTCTTAAATTGGACTCTGGCCGTACACGCGTGTGCTTGCTGAGTCATCGGCTAAGTATCGACGTAGTTTCATAATATTGTAAAGTTTATTACCGATATACAAAGGAGCGTAATTCGTTTGGCCATCGAGTTTCCGGTTATTACTTATCTCGCGATGTAAAAAGGATCGATAGCCCGAGCCACTTTGGCGCTGACGTACGCGAGCTTCCGTTGACTCAGCGCAAGAATATTCGACTCGACGTAGGTTATTTTCTTTCTCTCTTCAATTTCCAACTTTAGCCTCTGTAAATTGACAGCCCGATAATGACGCCTCACGTGTATAGCGCGCCGGGTTTTCAAAAAACAAAAAAAAAGCCGTCCAGCCAGTCTACCCTAGCTACAGAAAATGCAATACCTCCGGCCGAAGCTAGCTAAGTACAAGGTGAGTTGATAAGTCGAAATTGCAGCCGAGTCGCGATAGCTTATAAATATGACCGGTGCCGATTGGGACTCAGCATTGAATGGGTGGCTTTTGATCGCTTTGACCGAGACGAGTGCGAGAAGAATTGGAAAAGACAGACGAGACGAGAAACATTTAATAATCCGAGGATGAGGAGCCGAGCTACTTTCCCGCTGCTGCTGTTCGTCGCCTTGCTATGTATGGCCTCCCCGAGGCTGACGAAATCGGAGTCGTCCGAGAGCAAAGTCTCGGAGATGGCGTCACCGCCGACAACCGAGTCCACCATCCAGAAGGCCGTCGATTTCGTCGAGCACCTCGTTAAGGAGACGATCTTGCCCAGCAATCCAGGTAAGGTTCCCGCTGATTGCCTACGTGTATCAAATTCGAGCACCGATTATTATATTTTCCTCTTCTCGATACACAGACGCGTACAACGAGCTGATGGAAGGAGTCTCCCCCGCGGGAGAACCTGGTACGAGCCCCGCAGCTAACGATTCGAACGCAACGACCACGGGTATAGTGACCAAGCTCGAGAATCTGCTCAATCCCTTGGCCCAGGCCCTCTACCTCTTCATCGACAGTCTTCTGCGAGCTTTCAAGCACAGAGCTCTGCCCTGCCTCATCACTTCGTGGATTCCGCTCGAGGCCACCTGCACACCTCTGGAGAACTCTCCGGTTTCGAACCAGCCGATACCGGCGCCCAGCGGTCCCCAGCCTACCAGATGAAGATTTCGACTTTTTATTGAAGCGTTAATGTACTTGCGGTTGTGCTGAGGGGGCTGTTATTCTTATTGTTGCAAAAAATGTGTATTGTTCGAAAAATTATCAATAAAGGCATTCTGATGATGATTCTTATAATAGTAATGTGATACGCTGTTTTGCGTCTGATTATTTTTCCCATATGGTTTACACGGTAAAAAACGTAGCTTACTGAATAATTGAATGATAAGCTACTTCTTTATTGACTAGAGGGATACGAGCATGAATTCAGCAGTGGATAGATTCTTATGTCGATATGTCATAATCGTAGTACTCTCCAGGCTTCATACCGATTGACAAAGACGACTCGGTTAGATCAATTTCAATATTAGTTATCCCAACACGCGCGGTCTAAATGAATAAATAGTAAAAAATATTATAATTTCGGAAAGCGTCCGCCCGAGCACACCAGGTGCGTCTATTTAACGGATAAAGCGCGAGCCTTGAAATTAGCCGGAAAAAAGTGACAAGTAGCAATATAGTCGCGTACGATGTTAAAGAGTGTCATTAATTATGTCCTTTGATAAGATTTTGCGACGAAGCGCCTGACTGCTCGTCGATTTTCCTTCCGGAATGAAGCCACTTCGCTTACTACGTACAGCTGTTGAACAATGTCGCGAAAGCTTTGGATCCTCATATTTTTATTATGTTCGGCGGGATTGATCGTCTGCGCCCATGGAGCCGGCAGCGAAGGTGAGTCAAAACGCTCTTTCACCTTACTATATTCGTCGAAAAAAGAGTTCGTTGTCAGAATCGATCGACGATGTTACAGAGAAAAATGGCACGGAGATGTCGTCCAGCAGCAGCTCCGGAGATTCCGGAGGCGGCAGTATCGTAGACGCAATAATGTCCGACATCAGCAAGTTCACCGACAAGCTCATGGATATGATTAAGGATATTCTGGACGGCGCGAAATCGCTAGTCATGGACATCCTCGAAATGATCTTCATGAGCGACGATAAGAGCATGACGACAACTCGTCGACGAAGAAGCGTCGACAGCTCCGAGGGAAGCTTGCCCGGCAACACGAGCATCATGGGCATGATTTCCAACATTTTTCTCGCCCCCTTCAAGATGGTATTCGGTCTCGTGAAGGACTTATCTCCCAGTTCCATAATCCACGGCGTGGAAGACGTTCTCTCGCCGCTCGAAGACGTTATACACACCGCGCCGGTTCAAGCTTTCACGAACACGACCAAGAAATTGTTCGACGCGGCTACCAGTGAGTTGTGGAACTTCACCAAGTCTAACGTTCTGCCGGAGCTCGACAAAGCTGCGACGACTCTTAGAAAGAGCGATGCTTTGCCGTCGACTTTAAGTAATTATCTGGGAGATCTGCAGGATCTCTACAAGATTTGTCGTACCTTGGGTATAGTATAACTGCTGTGTGACGACTCGCAGCAGGTTTAATGAATTTTTTTTGTAAGCATACTATTAAAGCGCATAATCCATTGTGATTGACACGAAAGCTCGACGACGTTTGTTTTTCTCTTTTTCCTATACAATATATACTCTCAGGCGGTAATGAGCGAGCGCGTATTTGTATCATAAAACTGTGAAAAAATCGACGAATGATTGATCAACAATAAAATTTATTTCAACAACATCGTTACAACATTATCCAGACGAACAAACTAAATCATATTCGTAGCGAGTCTGATGACGGAAGAAACGGAGTCGGGCATCGAGTCGAGAGGTATGAGTCCGAGCAGCTTCTTGGCGATCTTCCTGGCGCTCGCCGTGTCAAATTTGCCCTCGCAGCGAGCGAAGGGACCGTTGAATTTGCAGGGCATGATGCTGTCGACAATGTTGCCGATGTTGCCGTCCACCGCATTGTCCAGATTCTGAATTACACCCTTGGCCACTGCTGCGTAGGGTGCGATCACCGAACCGACGAACGGGATGTTGCGCAGATTGTCGATCGCGTTCAAGAAGTCGTCGTAGGACTCCAGCTGATTAGCCTCTCGTTTCTGAACTGCTCGAGCATGTTTTTGATTTTATTTTATTTTCGACGCGACTCGCGTGGCAGGCTTCGGGAGGAGAAAACTTACGACTCTTGGCGCTGGCCGAGGAAACGGCGACGAGGAAAAACGCCAGGGTCAGGCAGACCTTCTTCTGGGAGAACTGCATGTTTTCGCGGATACGATGCTGCACTTGACTAATGCATCGTTAAACCTCGGCCGATCCTTTTATAAGCGAGCTCGGCTACGAGGAAATGGCGTTTTAAATTTCGACCGAACGATATGCAAAGCGCGGAAGCTCTTATCGGGGCCTCTCGGTCATACGTCAAGCTGGACATTCATATTCTCCCCAGCTGCTAATTATGTCAGCGAAAAATTTCTTTCTGGAATCGTCGGCGAACTCTGCAAGCGTTGCTCGAGAATAAATGAAGCCTCGGTGACAAAAAATGTTTGTTTTTATTACGAGCAGCTTTGACAATTTCGTATACAACGACGAATTTCGAAGTTCCAAGTCCAGTGCGAGAGACTCGAAGTAAATAGCAAAATAACACAAGGGGATCATCGAGAGATGAGAATTCGCAGCCGCTACTTGGGTAAACCGCCGAAAAGCGCGTTGGCGATCGGGTTGATGACCTTGCGGATAAAGTCCAGAATGCCGTTCTTCAAGGTGTCCGGTAAGATGGTACTGGGCAGCATACTGATGATCTTTTTGACGATAGCGTAAGTGCCGCCGTCCTTGGAAGTACCGCTGCAGACCAGTTTGGTCGTGGTGAGCACGCAGGGCAGCGAGCCTCCAAGGGCTCTCGGGATTATGCCGTTCGACAGCTTATCCAGATAGATGACTAACTCGCTGAGGTAGTTGTATACGGTATCGACTATCGGACCGACTACCGGAATCTTATCCAGGAAGTTCTTGATGGTGGTCAAGTCGAAGTCGTTCTTCTTCTCGCCATCCTTCCCCGGCGGAGCCGGAGCATCTCGGGCCACGCGTTCTGCGAATCAGAGTCGATTCATTATTATTGCGTCCGTAACGATTGCACGGGCTCGTTTATCTCGAACTTACTCAACGTCTTGGCGGCATGAAGCTCGACGACACTCAGCAAGAGCAGTGTCCCGATGATCAAGAGACTCTTTCCCCGCAGAGTCTTCATCGCTCTTTCTTTTCCTTTCTCGTGCTTTCTTGTATGCTGCTGGATTAGAAAAAATAACGCGATCGGCCGGATGTGCGAAAAATCGGTAACTACGTCGCGCCGGGCTGTCGCGCGGTCCTTTTATAAACAACGGTGCTCAATGCCAGTGTAATTGGCGATTAAGTGCAGCCGATTATCTGATCTGTCGACCGGCGCATGTGTCTTTGACGCATGAAGCTATAGAGAAACCCGATCGTTACTCGGGCTTATCGGTTGCCTTCGGATATCGTCGGAATTAAACGGCGATAATTTAGCCAAGAGCGATGAGTAAGCTTCGAGTTTTCGGTCGTGCATCGGTTTTTATGCTCGACTTCCGCGGGATCAGAACGACGCCTCGGTGTATGCAGCCCGTCGTGTTCTCGCGTGTCGAGGAGTGCCTGGCGCCAGGCGACTGACGAAAGATCGACTCAGAGTGAGAGATGAGCTTAAAAATCGCGATTATTAGACAGAACTTTTAACTCATAGGAAAACCGAAATTTAAAGTAAAAACCAGGCTGCTTCGTATATATACACATAGCTTCGCCAGACGCGCAAGGCAGTCGGCTTTTTCCAAGATAACTTGTCTGTAATAACGCGAAGCCTGCATTGTCGTCGCGCAGTAGCGCAATGAGTCAACGTTTTGAAATATCACTAACGAATTATGTCAAGACCCTTACGGCCTGCTATCTTCTATATATATAACGTTTGTTATTAAGCTGTCGTCGAAAAATCCCATTTTGCATTATTTCTCGGTAGTAGAAGAAAAAAGAAATTCTATATGTATAACCCGCTGCGCGAGGCTTTTCCTTGTATGCAAATGAAGCGAAGGAAAATCAGGCTAATGACATCGAGTGCATACGTATTTTGCATCTGCGTGCTCATCGCTCTCGCGGCGGAAAATGACTCACTGTTTTGATTGAATTCCCGATACAGGAACGAGTGTAACGTCCCCAGGTATCATACCGTTATATTCTTATAATTTCGACCACTCACGTCTACCCAAATTTCTCTACGACACACGCGTACACGTTACGCTCATGTCAGCAAAAAACAAACACAAACACACACACACACACACACACAGCGATACGGATAATAATTTACGTAACACTAAATAGCGTTTGAAAAAAAAGCCGTCGGCCCGTCCAAGCCCATCGATGTGTGTAGTACACGTACAGACAAGCACGCGGAAAAAAGCGCGTAAATCTAGAGCAAAAGCGCGCAGTCAACGTGCGCGTATGAAGCGCACAAAAAAAAAGAGGCGTACACCGCCGATGCCATGGGAACCGCGTGCGGAAAAAAGGAAGAGAGAATGGGAAAAAACGAGCGGTTCGTTGCGAAATTCGATCGTCCCACGCTCGATCCTCTAATGCGCACGACGCGATTCTATGATGATCGTTCGCCGGAAATCGGGGACCTAAAATGCGCGCTTTGATAATATAAATAAAATAATCCGAATACCGATGCGGTAATTCGATCGTGGAGCGTTCATCTCCCGCGGAGAGAAATAGAGATGATGAGCGGTTTTATCTATTTCGAACGGACATTTAGATTTGAAGAGTAGCCAGAATAATAAGCTACTTTTACGAGCGCGAGAGAGCCCGCGGCGACGACGTTGCGTAAGCGCAAGGACAACGTTCGAGCCGAGTGTAGAGTCGAAATTGCTACGTATCGTCGTCTCTATTGACAAGTTTCGCCGCGTGTGCGTCTTGTGTACAGGAGCGCGTGTATTCAGTTACTCTTGGGATTTTTTTTTTTCATTTTTAGAGAAACTTTTTTTCGACCGATCGCCAGAACAACATAGCCATCTTAGAATGAAATTACGCCAGCAGAACTCACAGGTAGAGCCAAAACAGTGAGTTCTCGCTCGCAGCCAGGCACAGCGCACACGCCGTGTAATGCGTCATCATCATCCACACACTCTCACTCTCCCGGGGGAGATTCCCAAAGACGATACGTTTGTGCGCGGCTCTATGCGTATCAGAATGTCAAGGTGTATGTGTGCAGTGGTACATCCATCTAGCAGCCGAACAAAAGCACCGCGATTATGTCGCGCAAGGGCGAAATATGAGCGGCGTGCAGTGGGTAAACGCAGAGCGCATCCTGAAGGCGGCCTTGAGCCTCGAAACCCAGATCCCTTAATTAGAAAGTACTTCCTCTGCGTCGACCAATTTGCTCGTTGCGATATTGTAGCTGCATTTACGTATGTGTGTTACGCGATTTGTTCTCCGGTATGCGGGGTTGATGACACCAGCTGCGCAGGTATGATGATGGTGCGCTGAAGCCGAGAATCTACGAGTTTTAGTTTTTAAGGGTCTCAGCGTTGAGGATATAATATTATATACTCATCTTCGCGATCGGCAAGCATCATTACACGCGCACATACAGTTGTTCCAACAGCGAGGTACAAAGCCGTAGATAATCCGCCTACGTGACATTAACAAATGGTGCCGCGAGCCGGCACTTATGCGCGCGTGCATTTAAAAGAGCCTACATATATAGCCTGTCGTAAAGAAGCTCCTATATGCGTGTATGTACCCGCATGCGTGTTTCCACACACGCCGAAATTCTTGCCCAATTCCCTACATACTCGAGTTACTGTATACTATACTCTCGGATATAACAATGAGTGGCTTTTACACTGCAGCTCGAGTTTCGGCTTGCTGTAAACCATTTATTCATGCAGGTGCTCGCGAGCTGTGAAATCGTCTTATGAAATGCGGATAAGTGATTTTTCTTATCCGCGCGGAAAAAGCGCATGGCTGGCTTTACTGTCGCGGGTGAATATGCGAACGTTTTGTTTATGTATGCTTCGGCCTGGTTTTCACTTTTTTTTCAATAGTCAAAGCGTTATTTTCTACGTATGTGGATTTGGATTTCTAAATATCTTCTATTGCCAATACGTCGATAATAGTCACTCGCACACACCGTTGTCGCAACGAAAATAAATTCGTAACCGTCGATTCAAGGTAAGTATACGCGGATTGCAATCTTTAACGAAAACGTAATTACACCTGCGCGGGTAATGACCCTCAAAATTACCGGGGGATGGATATGGTTACAAGATTACAAAAAACTCGATCTTCGTCCAGCCCACTATATTGCGTATAAAACGCTCCCCGAGATCCTCCTCGTAATCCTACATCCGTCGGAATCCTTAAGCCGACGTCTAATGAAACCCTTCGAAAATACACGACGCTTCTCTATGATGCAAAATTCGTCACTGTGCCCGCATCGCGCAGAGTTACGAAAAAAAAAAAATTACAAAAAGCAGCAATTTGCTCGCGCTTTATCGAGTGTAACGCCGCCGACGACGATTGCCGGATTTGTGTCACGCGTGAATTGCTCGGCGTGTGTTAACACATATGCGCGGGCGCGTGTACACTTGTTATTAGACGGGCGCGTGTACACTTGTTATTAGACGGGCGCTCTCGTCTTTGATGTACGAGTTATTATACATGTGCCAGGTGGTCTGGAAGTTTTGGAAGACGGAGCTCGGATTGATATTTTTAGCTGAATAATTTTTTTAATTCACTATTGCAATGCAGCCCTCGACACACGCATAGAGCAGAGAAAAATTCGTCATATCAATTTCCAATTACGACAAAAGAGCGCAGCGCGCACGTGTAAAAAGAGTTAGACAAAAGAGGAGCCTGTGCTAAACGAACGTTAAAGACCATTATCTCTGCTTTACAAGCACACACGCATGTCGTCTATGGGAACACCTCTGCCCATCTCTCTCTCTCTCTCTCTCTCTCTCTCTCTCTCTCTCTCTCTCTCTCTCTCTCTCTCTCTCTCTCTCTCTCTCTCGCTCGCTCTCCCGCGCATTCGGGACGGAAGTGTGCCGATGTGTCATGTTCGAGTGGCTCTTCGCTTTTAACGACAATGCAGCCGCTGGATATATAGGACTTTTGCTTTTGCCCACATCAGTTGCCACCGCCACTCCGCGCACTAGGTACACACACATGTACGCAGAGCTGGTGCAGGTGTACAGTACTTACGTGCGCGACACTTTTCATTTCGTTTCGTGCGCTGGCGCAGGTGTGTGTTGCTGCGCTGCGCTCTGATTTTCGGCTCGAGTCTTCTGAGAAAATCGGCGCCGATCGGTTCGGAAATCAGTCGATTTTTTTCGCTATGTGATCTCGGTGACGGTGGATAATAAACGATCAGTGTCTACGCGAGTGTGTTCGTCTCGAAAACGTGTGTCACGAGTATTATCTACAGTATAGAAAACTCTCTCTCTCGCTCTCCAGCTCACATCGTCATCGCGATTGACATGCAAATCGACGAAAGTGCCGGATGAGTCTCCGGGGTTTCCGGCTATATCACACGCCTGCCGCACAATCTCCGCTGTTTCGTTCGTTTCGAAGCAACGAGTGCTGTACTCGAGCGTCAACTTCGTCGTCGCGAAAAAGCACGTGTGCATCTCGTTACGTAAGACACGACGGCGCATAGGTACGAGCGGCGCGCGCTCGCGCGGCATGAGGCGGCCGCGACCATCGGCGCGAGTTGGATCGGAATCGAGTGAGCGCGAGCCAACGGCTGAGGATTCGAGCGAGAATGGGGTTGTGGAGGGTTGTGCTGATGCTTGCGACGATCGTCGCTTCGGTCGTTACTGGTGAGTGTTATTGTAATTTTAGAGGCACAGCTTACAATATTTTTGCTTATCACCTTCATAAAAATTCAACCTCTCGCGCGCTGAATTTTACGAGTTAGAATGCATTGCATTTTAACCATTCGAAAAAGTTGCAGGAGCTCCGCCGAGCTGCGGCAACAACAACACGGCCTGGGAGAAGGTGCCAGGGATGAGGCCTGAATACGCTAGCTCGACTCAACTGCTCTACACCGGCCTCGACTCCCAGGGGATCACCACCACCTGCTTCGAAAAGTAAGAGAGTGTGAGAGCGAAAGCGGACGGAGTTTATAATTATACTGACTCAATTGGAATGCGAAATTGCTTTTTGTTTCGGGCCTGCGGAGTTAGTCACTTATGAATTATCATACACTTTTGCTTTACCGGCTCGGGATAAGCATTGTGGTGCGCCATAAGCGAAGACGATCTTTGTCTCGTCATTTTTGTTGAAGTTCAGGCTTTGTCAAACAGTCGTTCGTATTACACAACTAATAAAGAGAAGCGAAATTTTTTACAAATCTGCCGTACGTACAAGCAATGCGGCGACGAACGTGTCATTACTTCCCGGACTATTAATAGTAATAGTGCACGAAGCTCTAGGCAAAAAAAATGCAAACGACCGTCATAACAACTGTACAGTTCAATTCCGCGAATCTCATCCAATCAATTTTTCACGCGGCTCATCCCGCCTAATCGCTCGCGCCGAACATCCATTATACAGTAATTTTTTTCCTTTGCCTCGCTCGTGCGCATACACAACAATACACGAGAGAGCCCGAGTTCGTGCATTCGCGAGATACGGTCTATGCGCAACTACACTCGCACACGTGTCGAAGATAATGATTTATGCACGTTTTTACTCGGTAATTGCCTAGGTGCAAGAGTCTAAACTGCAGCGCGTTCATCGTCGACCTTGAGAGAAGCGGCTGTTTCGCCGTGGTGCCGGACGGCGAGGACTTTGTCCCGGAGCCGAATGTCACTTTCTATCACGAGATCTGCCTGACAGGTGAGTAAACGTTTTTATCGAGCGAAATCTGTGACGAGGCTGGATGATAAAAAGAAACTTACGTGTACGTTTGTCGTTGCAGTTCCGGAGAGCTGTACGAGGAATCGACTATGGCAGGTCGAGAGAACCCTCGGAGCTGTGCTGCTCGACTCGATGGCGAAGGTTCTGCCGCAGCCGGTCAACAGGTCGCAGTGCTACGAAGCCTGCGTCAATTCGAGTGTGTATAGAAAATGAGAATTTGTTCGTTGATTTCGATGGATTACCTATGAAAAATGACCCTCGATTTCAGCGACCTGCAAGTCCGCCGAGTTCCGGACCAGCCGGGATCTCACGATCGGCGACACGGTGGGGACCTGCTCGCTGCTGAGCATCGAACGCGGAACCAAACCCCAAGCCTACCGAGCTGCCATATACAGGGATGAGTATCTGGAAAGCCAGTGCCATAACATTTGTGAGTATCTTACCCTCCTTTTCACGAAGGCTACAGCTTATAGTCTCAAATCCCTCCTCGACTTTCAGCGAAGACGGACTACTGCTCGTACGCGGAGTACCGCAACACCACTATGCCCTACTCCGACCTGAAAGTCGCTAATCTCAACGCTAAGCAAGTGAGTATCACGTATAATAGAGTCTTTACGCCGCGTTAATTGAAAGCCACTGTAAGCCGCATTCATCTCTCCAAGTGCGAGGAAAGGTGCGACGCGAGCAGCGACGGCTTCCTCTGCCGAGCTTACGGAGTCGAATACTCAAAGGACAACGAGCCCACTTGTCTCCTCTACTCGGAGGACACGATAAGCGCCGGAGTAAGCGCGCTGATTAGCGCACCGAACGCTTTCTACAAGGAGCGCGAGCCCTGCATCGACAGTAACTATATTACATTATATTATTGGAGTATAATTCGATTCGGATTACGCAACGACAACCGATTTTCAGTGAACGTCCAGTGCACCAACTCGTCGCTGACGATCGAGCTGCACACGACGGAGCCGTTCGTCGGTCGCATGTACGCCAGCGGCTACAGCGAGAGCTGCGGTGTGCAAGGCCATGGTTCGAACGTGACGACGCTGGTCCTGTCGCTGCCCGACACCTCTCACATCGACACGGCCCCGATGACCTGCGGACTCACTCCGGCCTACTCGGTCGATCAGGACAACCAGTCGGTTTTGTCACTATTAATTTTAATCGCGAGCAATTAGACCCTGTCCCGCGAGCTCTAACAAGCGCTTCTGTGTCAAGGACCCGAGCGGTGATCTGGTCGACGGTGATAGTGCAGTTCAACCCGATAATCCAGCGATTGGGGGACCAGGCGGTGAGGGTCGGCTGCACCTTGGAGAGCGGCGAGGTGCCCAGTCCGCGCAGCGTCACCCTCAACTCCGGCTTCACCTTCATCGACTCCAAGTGAGAGAGAAACTGGTTTTTTCGTCTGATGTGCCTTGATTATCATAATACGAGCGTGTGTTGTAATGTACAGCGCGGGTCTGCCGCCGGTCGCCTCGACCGTCATGAACAGGTCCTCGGTCGTACCGACCGTCAGCATGGACATCTTGGACGAGTCGATGAATCGCGCCAATGTCACCCACATCGGCCAGAGACTCTTTCTCAAGATCTCCATTCAGCCGGACCATGGTAACGTCTTATATTTTCTTTCCCCACGAGCGATTTATCATCCGTTACCGATCTTCTTACGAATTTGGCTTTGAAGGACCCTTCGATATCCAGGCCGGACACCTGGTGGCCAGTACCGAGTCGGGAGACTCGTCCCTGTTGTTGCTCGATAAGATGGGATGTCCGGTGATGAACGAGGCGCAGGTCTTTCCGGCCCTGGAGAAGGACCCCGCGGACAATCGCTCGCTCGTCGCCGAGTTCAGGGCCTTCAAGTTCCCCAGCAGTCAGCACGTGCGCTTCAACGTCATCGTCAAGTTCTGCCTGGAGAGATGCCAGCCGGTGAGTTGATTATTTTTCCTTTCTCTTATCCGCGACAGCTGCGCAAACTTACGAGATAAGGTGGAACAACACGCGCCACTGTAATGCGATTGATTTTTTTGTAACGACATAATTTGGCTTTTGGATGTAGACGAGGAAAAAACTTTTTGCTTCCAGACGAAATGCGTCGACGGCGTTCTGTCCTACGGCCGTAAGAGACGGTCGGTGGACGGGCCGACGAGAGCCAACGTCACGGAATTGTACACGTCCGGCAATCGCACTGCGGATGAGCTTCCGCTCCAGGCATCGATCATCGTCCAGGACACGAGATCCAGCAACCAGGACATTTATCCCGATCCCCTGAGGGCCAAGGATAATCCGGATACGTACATTATTCGCGGCTCGGGTAAATTTCTCGTTTATACGTCGCACCCTCTTCTCCTTACCTTCGTGGGGGAATATGAATGGCTTTTGTTCGCGGAAAATTTCGTCGCCGCCTTACGCAACTCGGAATTTTCCATTTAACGAGAAATCTGATGTTTTACAGAGTACATGGACGGCCAGTTCTGCATGAACTCGAGCCTGGCGCTCTTTCTGCTGATCTTCCTGCTGATTATCCAGATCGTCCTGATCGGTAGCTGTGTCCTCGCGGTGAGGACCTATCGTCGTCTGGCCATTCGAGCCGAGGAGGACAGAGCCGACATCCTGGCGCGTCACCTCTACGGCCTCCACGGCGGCAACTTTGAGATCTCCAGGCGGGTTCGATGGGCCGATAACAATGACTCGACCCTCAGTTGATTATGTCGCTATTAGCCTCGATTACGTTGTACAGAGTTTTGTAATCTCGCGAATACTACTGTCTTGCATTTTATCGCGTTGTAAATATAGAGACGTTATGTCGTTGTAACGCCGTGTCGCTTGTTGATACCGCCACACCGTTAATACCCAAAGTTAAAAGTAAGCTGATGGTGGTCTTGCATTGTTTTGCGAAAAGTTATTTCTTTGTGCTATGTTCGATTATTTTTTATCTTTATTTTATTAGAGTATGGATATGATTATTTAATATATAATACACACGTGGATGTTGAAGATTATGCTAAGGGTATTGATTGTTCATTAGTTATTTAGCCAAAGAACTACTGCTACTCACTGCGCGTGCGAGGGATGAGTCCTTGCGATGTACTTTTTTAATGTAGGATACATTATAATAGACAATACGTAAATTTTATCATGCATAACAATTTTTAATAAAATTTGAATGAACAGGAATCATACATAGTTTTTTTTTATATTTAAAGCCTTATTTTCTACCTCATTCGCACACTCGTTTCTTGAATTTGTTTTATTGTTGTCTGCGTCGGAATCGACATTGACCTTCCTTGAAAACTCTAACGTCTGGGAAAATTCGAGTGTGAGTTTACAAAAGATACATACTTTATATAAAAAATGCTTGATACTCACTATTTCCGCATCTATTAGCACAGTTCAATTTATAGATATTTGTGTAAACTACACCATCTGTACCGCACACTGGTACATACGACGAAATTGTCTGCAGGAATAAATTATACAGATGCATGAATGTCCATCATTCTTTGCGATTTTAATAAAACATAACTTTTCTATACATACCTGACAGTTATGAAGACATTCGAAATAATTTGATGGTAAGGCAACAGTAGTCCAAACTATTGATGGCTGAGTTACTGCTTCAGTTGTTGTTGTCGTTCTCGTTGTTGTTGTTGGCGAAGGTAGTGTCGTTTCTCCGGGAATAACAATGTCCTATATTAAGTGATTGATAAAGAGTGGGCATTCAATATTGTGATGTAAAAAATAAAAAATAGATAATTATTAGTGTACATACTTGTGGCATAGCATAAGCCCTACTTGAAACTGAAATATAAATTTTTAATTATATTAAAGCAGAGAAAAATATTGTCGACAAATATTAATTTTCTTACTGAAAAGCATAATTGTGAAGACAATTTGTTGACGAGTCATATTTGATACAAAAAATTTTTAGATTTTGCGTATGCACCCCGACGAGAATTTTGAACTATGTATGATAGCCGAATCGTTGTGAGTTTTACTTATACGAAGTGATGCTCGTTGCGCTTGTTTAAATACTTCAATTTTATGGCGAGGACATAAAAAAAAATTATTATTTTAATGCTGTGGAACATGCTTGCGCGACCTTTGAGTACATAACCATTTCTATTTTTAATACGCACGGTTTTTCGTTGCTCTCGGACACGTACTGAATACTTATCCCCAAAAATGTGGACTTCTTACAAATGTACGAAAAATCAAATAATTCGCAATAACTTCATTAAAAAATTTATTAACATTTCTTACAAGTATTCGCTATAGTGAACATATATGTTTTGCGATTATAACAGAACAGTCTTTTTGTTGGACAATAAATTATTTCATGACAGTTATTTTTTTATCATAAACGTATTATTAATAATACTTTTTAGCCTCGTATGGTTCCACTGCATTGACCGTAGCCTTTAATTGTGATATCTGCAAAAAATTCAGAGAATATATATAAGTGATCGCTTTAATTTTTAATATTAAAAAATATTCAGTTTCATTAGAAAAACTTACTGTTTCCACAGGCTACAGCACAGCTTAATCTTCCCGGATTGGAGTAGACAACATTGTCGGTTCCACAGACAGGGTTGTATTCGGATGTTGTCTATAGAGAATACAATTAAATTGCAAAATATCAGTCATTAGCCATTACTAAAAAATATTTGCGTCAGAAGGTGACTCATATAACGTTAAACGTAAATTGAAAATGCAATATAAATTATACGTATTTTTTTTATCATTCGCAATATTTCCACAAAATTTTCTGAAATACCAGTTCAAGAAAATCAAATACCTGCCAAACTGGTATGTAAATAGTAAAGCTCGTGATTATTTCTATTGAAACACGGTAGATGTGAAAACACAAAAATATTGTAATCAAGAGATTCTCGGAATTCGGTCATATTCCACGCAGCTACCGAGGCCAACGTCACATAATGATGTCAAAATATAAATTTACGCCGGTGAAGTCCCCGAAATTTTTCCTCCTGAGATAAACGCGACTTTTTCGAAAATTTAATAAAAATCGCTTCGAAATAATCAATAAAGTTCTCTTCTAAACTTCTACCGCTCGAATCGATTCCCGGTCGTATACTGCAGCGCGTTATTCGTCTATCAATATTTGCTCTTCATTTAAAATTCAATTTCGACTGCCGAACTAATGAAAAAAACGTCGACGCTGACTCAAGGTGTACCGGTCTCGTCCGAAAGCCGGTAAGTACGAGGAAAAGGAAGCGCAAAAGCAAAAACTTACCTGGCAATTATTGATGCACTGGTTGTAGTCGTTCATGTTGGGAGTCACTGGGTTGCCCGTAGGCGTCGGGCTCTGGGTTGTGCGCTGGGATGCAGTTGTGAACGGACGAGTCGGATTGGTCGGGCGGTTGGTCGGGTTGAGCGGAAATTTGGAAGGCCTGTCGGCTTCTCCGGGGAACACGAAACCGTCCTGGTCCGAGAATACGTCCCTCTGAGGAAGAATAAGATTTTTTTTTAAACTGCAGAGCTATAAATGATTCGAAGTTGAAATCAATACAGCGGTTAGCCATGATAATGTTACTTTTATGATAGACCAATGACAGGATTACGAGCTTCTAACGATTGTACTAATACTAATGATTGTAATAAACTTACCTGTGCATGACAGAAGCCAACGGCAACTACAAAATAAATAGCGCTGGTTTAGTTAAATAAATAAACACAGAATATAATTCGACGTACCATGATGGAATTAAAAATTTAGAATCGACTTACGAAATACTAGCAAGACGCAACGCATCATTGTTATTTATGAGGATTGTTCGAAGATCGATTTCTTCGGTTGGCTGCGCCAAGATCTGCACTAACCAGACGAGAGGCAACTGAAAGGAAACCGTAGGCACGTTTGCTTTTATAGTTTTCCTCTCACGAATGTGTACGCTCCGCCCGCTTGCAGGTGCGATGATCGCGATTATAAATATCTTGTATATAATTCCAGGCTTAGCCAAGCTCTGATTTCTACTTATTCAAACACTATTGTGATTTCGGAGGAAAACTATAATTATTTGCATGTGTGCATAATATAGCTGTTTTCTAGACTTTGACGAATGATGTTATCATTTCGAAGCCTCGTTCTCACATTTGGTATTTGTTTGTGATTCCGTATCATGCTATACCAACATGGTTCGCATGATATTTGAGAATAATTGTGTATACGTAATAACTAATGCGCTTCAATGAATATTACGCTCTTGATAATTTTTGTATCCTATTATAAACAAATACCGTGTATAGTAGTTCAAATTTATTCCACGTGCTTGTAAAGTGACATTTTATTTATGACGCATAATAAAAATCATTGAATCTGATACTTGTTTTCTGGAACATTTTTCGCTTATGTCTATTCAAAGTATAAACATCTGTGCAAACAAACGTTGAAGAAAATTGAAACGATAGCAGGAATAAATTTTGAAGAAATTGCGCAAGACCTACATATTTGTAGATTCCTTTATAGAATAACAAAAAAGTCAATAACTGAGAAAATGAGAACACGCAATAAAAAAGAAATTTTATTGTCAATCTTTCATCGTTAAAATAACAAAAATTTTCGCCAAAATCGCGTATGACCGTGCACATGCGTTCTTGAAGATATTCATTAAAGTCCTTGAATGCTTGAAAAATCACATGCCAAGTGGGATTCCCCCAGTTCAGGAAATAAACGCTCTTAAAAAGTCTTTTGCAGAAATGTCGTGCGTGACGCGGCACACTTAATATCAGCATTGTCTAGTCTTTACCACACAAAGAACAGACATTCGGAAGAAACTCATAGGATATTCAAGTCTTTTCAAAAATATAGATAGATATCATTATGCTCTTGTTACGCTTATCTCGTTACGCCGCTAAAGAATTTCGGCACATATGCGTAATAAGTTTCAATGACACTCGCGAGACACTCGTATGGAAGCAGTTACCCACGTGCGATGAAACTGCCAGCTCGACTGCGAATTCGTATTTTTTTAAATAAAATGTTGAAGACCATCGCTCTCTTGCTTCTTTTGACAGGTACTGCGCGTATAATACTAATTACTCTAAAAATATTCAACGATCAGCATAAGCGATGCACGTTTCAAAATTGTTACTACTGTCGCAGTGTCAACTTTCTACCTGTGGAAAGGCATTGAGGCGATGCAGAAAAACGGAGTAAAATGCGGCTGCCGCATCCCGCGAATTTACAGACCAGTCTGTGGCGAGGATAATGTGACATACGATAACGCTGGAGTCTATCATACGCGATTGATTCTGATCGTTGGAGCGTCAAAGTGCTAATGAGAAAAATTTTGATAACGTTTTTTCGTTTTTTGCCGAACCTTTCACGAGATTTTAACGTTTTATTACTGTACTTTCCGGGTATATTTATAGAAGCGAGCAGTGTGTCAATTTGTTCAATCATAACAAATGATAATTAACTTTCAGATCTAAAAGTGCTTCACGAAGGAGTGTGTGCAGGCGAGGTTCATTAATAATCCATACGGCTTCGAGACGGATAGGTCTCATAGGATGTTGTTCTTCAAATATTCAATGACTCATACCTTCATTTTACGTACGATCTACTTATAATCTACTTACATTTTACGATACCAATATGAAATTTTGTTTATTCAGACGAAGACAAAGGAAGTAAAATAATTTTTAATCAATCCAATGCGTTATATTATTAAAACCGTAAGTGACTTCATAACAACAACAAGAGAAAAAGTGAGTATAAACATTCCTTATTCATGCATAATGGCATTGTAATTGACATTTAAAAAATAGGAAATAGTAATTAAAGTTTCCTCGATAATTTTTTCACGCTCGCTGAATGAGCATCGTTTATTAGCACTATTAAAAAGAGGAAAAAGAACAATTCCAATAAAAATGAAATCTTCCATCAAATCCGCTAAGCCAGTTAAACGCCTGGATACAGACGGCTTTATTGTGACATTAAAGAGGACGAGCATAAAGTTAAACTCGACACAAGTCGTTCACTAAAACGCCAAGATCTAATTAACTTCTTGCTGCGTTCCATACAAAACTCATTTAAACACTTCGAACTTCAAAATGTTTCTTCAACGCGGCAATTGCATTAGCATGAATAAGTGCTGTTTTCATAACGTCAGCATAAGTCTTGTTAGAAGAAAATCTGAATTGGTAATTTCCTCGCCTGCTCGTGATGTCCCTCTCTATAATCCGTCCACACGGACGTTCTCTCTCTCTCTCTCTCTCTCTCTCTCTCTCTCTCTCTCTCTCTCTCTCTCTCTCTCTCTCTCAATACCACCACCGCCAAAGCTGACCGACACGCTCGAAGATCATCTTTCGTTATCGATTCTGTTTGTGGATACTCGTTCTTCTGTGTGTGAAGCAGTTAGCGACGCACTTCGATACCGAACGCAGCTCACCATTCCGGAGTCGCTCGCCCGATAATAAGTGCAAAGCTAAGAAATTTCGGATTCCACGTTGAAAGCCACCGACATGTCGAAAGCATTCGTCATCCTCGTATCTTCAATCGGTAAGATAAATCGTTTGCTTGCTGCGCAATTAATTTCGCCGTTTAGCGCCGTATACTATCTTTATACTACGATTCTAAACGTTGATTATGTGAGTTCCACCACGACTGTACGCTTCTATTATGATGCGATTTCTTCATAGTTTATCTAATCGGGTGTAGCACGCGTCCGTTTTTTCATTTCGCGACTGGCTGATCTATCGTACACGCTATCGAAATCGACTTTGTCATACACGACATCTTGAGCTGATGCTTCTTGCTCGAATTTGAAATGAAAAAAAAAACCAAGTAATACAAGTATCTTCAACAATAATTTGCGATGATTCACTAATTCCTCCATCAGTAATTCTGGCGCTGGCGTTCGAGTCCCGCGCGCAGGAGACGCAGGTCCTACCCGAGGGCTGTGTGTGCGCAGCCACGGACGAGCTGGACCCGGTCTGCGGCAACAATGGTGTCACCTACCCGAACCTTGCCACGCTGAGGTGTGCCAACGAATGCGTCAAGTACAGTGAGTAGCGCATCTTTAAATACGCTTTGCCTCGTGCGAACACCCGCCGAGAAAATGAGCCGAGCGCTAATGTGCTAATATTTTGACGATCAGAGCACAAAGTCGTGTCATTATGCGATAACACGTTTCTTTTCGTTTTTTTGTTGCAGGCATCCATCACATGCATCATGGGCCGTGCCGGACTTGATCTGTTTGGAAGAATTAATTCATCAATGGGATCCCCCTTTTATTTAATTGTTTTTGATTAACGTTGAGATTATGATTTCTTTTTATTTTACTTTACTGGAAAAATAAAATTTTATTTACTTTACAATGTTTGTATTATTATTTCTATCCTGAATATATACAATGAGAAGTGACCTATTTATAACTAATGATGACATTCATCCGGTTACATTGTAGCAGATAACCACTAAACGATTATCAACACTCTTTTTTCAAACTACTTTTATCTTAACAGCACTACTGGGTCCAAAACATCTGAGCTTTATACAACATCTTCATTCTGCGTATTACGATTTCTGTTTATCTCGTTTCACGATACGAAAAATATATTTACGTGTCTTAGACGAGCAGTTCTTCCCAAACTAACGGAAATCACTTTCACGGAACTGAACGTACACCATAACATGTTCGATTTACGCATTGGGGAATTCCTCGTAGTATTCTGCGCGTGTAACAGTATACGAACTGTTTTTCCGCGGCCGCCATGAGCAGTTATCCTTGGTTTTCAATCTCATCCATATGTGGAGGCTGTTGTTAAATAACGTTATTACAATGTCACGTATGCATAATGAGCGACTTTGATTTATGTGGCCAGTTTTGTCGTCGCATAGGTGAGAATGAATATTAATCCTCGAAGAAACACGTTTATTCGTCCCAAAAATGGCAAATTTGCTATTTTTAAAAGAGAAATTTAGCTAGACGAACGCCGATATGTTTGAAGATTTTTAGGAATTTTATATTATGATTCTCACTGTGTGTGCAAGCTTATGATTCTCAGAATCGCAATTTCCTTTCCATATTTTTTGCTTTGCTATGCAGTAATGCTTGCTTTGCGAATGTATCATTCCGCAAATACAAATAGACTCATGAGTGCAGCCCTAGTGCAAACTTCTGTTATAACTCTTGGAAATTTTCTTCTTGAAATAAACTTCAAGACTGAATAATAACTTTCCGCAAAAACGGCTCGAAAAATGGTAATCAATAATGATAATAATGACCGCATATTTTATTTAATCATATCATTACGTTGTTTTCTGTCTGAAACATTATCAAAATATATACCACATTTAAAAAAGCAATGCCGGCATACATTGGGAAACAATGATAATACCAACCAATACTGTTATGACATTAGCGAAAACGCAAATATTTACATATAATTGCTTATAAAATTGTTAATAATATTTATACGTACATGTGCAGTTTTTCGTGGAAACATGGAACGCGTGCAAGTCGAAATATCGCTAACAGGTTACAAAAACAAACCATCGGTCATCCTCAAACGTAAGTATAGACAGTACTAAGTGGGGATACGCAATCTTCATATTCAGCTATATATAAGACTGACAGAAACGATCCCATTCAATCGAGAACGGTTTGTTCGATAAGTCACTTCTAAATCCAGTCTTTTTTGTTGTATAACCAGCACAACTGCCAAAATGATGAAACAAGTAGTTATCTTCGTCGCCATGTTGGGTAAGTGCAATATAATCACAGTTTAATGAAAACTTTGTACAACATACAATAAAATTTGTGGTCGATTAATTGAAAATCAATGTTTGGTTTTAGTGCATGCTTTTGATAATTATTTATTGTGATATTCTTCTTTCAGCCATGCTCATCGCTTTTGTGCAAGGCGTTCAAGTCGAGAATGTCGGTTTGGAGAATTGTCAGTGCATTTCAACCTTTGAATATCTGCCACTTTGCGCCAGCAACGGAGTGACTTACTCCAACCCGTCCATGCTGGAGTGCGCCAAGAAATGCTTGGGCAGAACCGGTAAATAAATTATCTATCGTATAAATTATGAAGTTTTATTTTACGTTACTAAAACAATTAAAATTGTTTTGTAGACTTGGCCAAAGTACGTGATGGAGCATGCCCAGAATCACAAACTACGACGGAATAGTTTATAAAATTCAAGCTTTTGTATAGGTTAAGCGTTTTATTGTAAAAATTTTGTACATGTTATGCAAGCGAAAATAATAATATTTTTACAAAATCTTAATATTCACCGTGTTTATAATTAATTCAACACATCAATGAGATCATTTTTTGTTAAATAGTGTAAATAGTAGCAATATTTATACTTCAATAAACAAAATGAGAAAAACTTATGCTATAAATTGCATATATTACACATATAAAATAGAACCTGTTCTTGCTATCGCCCTTTTGGGATGAGAAGAAAAATTTTGTTTTATTTGCCGTCATTGTACTTACAGCGAGCACTTTAGCTTGTAAGGCAACAATAAAAGTGAAAAACAAAATTGCCGCTGGGAAGATTTCCAGTTCTAAAGGTTCCATCGTTTGCATATAAGGCGCGCCAAGATAGACCTTTTACTCTTATAGAAGAATAAAGCCGTGTACACTAAATTTTATTAAAACTGCAAGTAGAATCAGGTGGGGATTTCCAGTTTCAGTATCGATGCATATATAAGGGTCACTTGTCGATTTTCTGTGGCACTGTCGCTGTGCCAGTTTTCATACACCATAGAAAACTGCTGCACACGCACTAAATATCATCCAACACCATGATAACTTACTTTTTAAGTTGTATCATTCTAATCGGTAATCTAACTACTATGATTTTTTTTCATACATTTTTAAATATAAAAATACCAATCTTTATAAGTCACCAGTTAATAATATTTTTTTGCACAGCACTAACACCAAGTGCACTGCTACAAGAACAAATAGATTTGAAATACGAGTTATGGAACAGTGACAGCTTTAAAGATTGTAGGTGTAATTATACTTTGGACCTCGTGCCGATTTGTGAAAATAAAGATGTTACATATAACAGAAAAGAAATGTCTGCTTGTATTAATAAATGTTCTAAAAATAGTAAGTTTATAAATTTATTAATCACAAATAAGTTAATTGACATTTGTAGTATGTATTTAAATCATGTGCCAATTTTACTGCATAGGTACTTTGAATATTATTCACAATCGCGAATGTTCCGAAAAGTCGACCGATCAACTGTCATCAAAGCCTACAAAAGAATGTAAAGATTGCAAATTAACTAACGAGTTTGCACCTGTATGTGGAAACGATGGTGTTACATATCCTAATCCTTCGTACCTGTTCTGTGTTGCAGAATGTGAAAAACCAGGTTAGTCATACAGAGTCTATTCTAATTAATAATCCAAGAGCAAATCTACATTTATTATTGTTTCAAAGGGTTGCTATATAGTCACTGCGGTTTCTGTCTACCGCAAGATAAAGAAAAGTATGAAGATAACGAGGTCATGATGAATGACGTTTCGAAAAAAGTATCGAAGAACCTTTTAGATTCATTGACAACGTGTGATTGTGTTATCAAATATAATCTTAATCCGATTTGCGGAAGTGACGATGTTACTTATCCCAACCCATCAATGCTGTATTGCATTAAAAAATGTAGAAAAACAGGTTTGTAAAAGACTCAATAATCAAGACTGTCTAAATACCTATGACTCTTATTTTTTAAAACAATCACAGATCTTCAAATTAAATCATGCGGCAAATGCCTTACAAAAGATCCCCAAGAATTGACGGATTCTGAAAAAGCTTCAAAATTTACCGATACGGTTAACCAATGCTTAGCTTCTTGTCCAGTTCCGCTTGAATTAAACCAAGTATGTGGAACTGACGACAAAACATACGACAGTATCTCAATACTAAAATGTTACAATTCTTGTACCAATGAAAGTAAATATGAAAAAATATTTAATTAACTAATTTATGCATACAACTTATTAATAGCAATTACTTGATCTTTAGCTATAAGTGTGCAATATTACGGAACGTGCGATGACAAATGTAAATGCATAGCTGACAAAGACTATAATCCAGTTTGTGGAAGTGATGGAAATACTTATGCTAATCCGTCAACTTTGTTCTGCGCAGAAAAATGTTTAAAATCAAGTAAAATATGATATTTTTGATTAATTTTTACCTACTGAATAAAAATAAGCATTAATATCAATTTATTTAAATATGCATGCTTCAGATTTGAAATTATCTTATTGTGGAAAATGTGATAAACAGAAGGAATTAGTTTCTGAGCGAAAAGAAGCCGTGATATCGGATACACTCTCAAAAGTATTTCATACATGCGGCTGTATTTTTACGAAAGAATATGCACCTCTTTGTGCGAGCGATGGAACTGTATATGGTAATCCATCTATTTTTTATTGTGCAAGGCAGTGCATGAAATCAGGTAAATCATAAAGTATGCAAATATAAGTAAGATACATTTTTCTTACATGCCTCTTAAAAATAATTTTTTTTTTTAAGATATAACCATAAAAAATTGTGGTTACTGCAATAAAAGCAACGAAGAATCAAGTGTAAAAGCCGTTCAGCAAACGACCTCTAAAAATTTTAAATCACTGTCAAGACCTTTACTAAAATGTGATTGTGTAGCTACATCCACATTGTATCCAGTTTGTGGTACTGACGGGGTGACTTATCCCCATCCTTCATATATCTACTGCACTAAAAATTGTAAAGCAAATGGTAAGCAAAAAATTTATGATATACAGTTATTAGGCAAAATTTTCCTTATTTTTTTCTAACAGATGCGTCAACAGAAGATTTGCAACTGGCTTATTGTGGCACTTGTAAGGAAGGCGACCTAGAAATTCCCAAACCTGATAAAGCTCAAGACGAATTATTATCAGAATCTCTTAATATGTTTGAAAAATGCCAATGTAAAATTACCAGAGAATGGAATCCGGTTTGTGGGACAAATAACGTTACTTACGGCAACCCATCGATATTCTATTGTAGCAACAAGTGTATCGATCCAAGTGAGCAAAGCAATATCCTTATTTTTTTAATAAAATCATTGAATGTGTTAAAAATGAATTCCAAAAAATTTGTTTAGGCATCCACATAAAACATTGTGGAGTTTGTCGCGAAAAAGACAATCCAAAGCCATTAAACATTAATAATTTTGATGACGACGATGATGATCCTAATAAATGTCGGTGTACTGCAACTAGAGAATATAAACCAGTATGTGGAAGTGATGGGAATAATTACGCCAATTTCGTAATTCTTGAATGCATCAAAAACTGCACCAATCAAAGTAAGTGCGCCGATGTTACCTTTCATACGAACTAAATAAACATAGTGTGTTTGTTACAGATATAAACGTGGTATATAATGGCCTATGTAGCGACGAAAATAAAGACTCTTACATTACACCAAATCGAAATGCACGAAGTGCACAGGTCTCTGGATCGTCACAAGGAATCGATGCTTTATTGGGTTGTAACTGTCTCGTAAAGACAAACTATGCACCAGTTTGTGGCACCGATGGAAAAACATATCCAAATCTTTCGCAGTTATCCTGTAATAATTGGTGTTACCGTCGCTGTAAGTTCATGTATTTTTGAGAAGCACTAAATTTTCTTGATTCAACAAATCATACAATGATTATTTCAGATGTTTACATCGACCATTATGGCCCATGTCACGAACAAACAAGACCAGCAGTTTCGAAGCCATGCAGATGCGCAGTGAACTATAGTTATAGGCCTGTATGTGGATCTGATAGAGAGACATATCCTAACGAACAACAATTAGACTGCGCCATTTCTTGCAAAAATAAAAGTGAGTGCACATCTCTTAGTTATACTATTTAAAATTGATAGAAAACATTTCCTGTAATTGATTTGTTAGATCTGTACAAAATTCATGATGGACCATGCAACGAAGCTGCAAAACCTGAAAAGCCATCGACACCTCCGCAATGTGGATGTCCTATATCTTACGAATACGGACTTTTGTGTGGGTCAGACGGAGAAGATTATCCTAATCAGTCGTCTCTACGATGCCATAATCGCTGTAACGCTACAAGTAAGTCTGTCTCAGTAAAGAAAACTTTTATAACACTTCATGTTGAGAAATTTCGAAATGGTACAAATTCCTAATTCGATTACATTACTTCATCTTTTCAGACGTATACAAAGTTCACGATGGTCCATGTCAATATCCTACGAAGCCAGGTGATCCACCAATTTCTAAACGTTGCACATGTGTTCACACTTTCGATCATACTCCCTTGTGTGCATCGGATAGAAAAACATACGGGAACCCTTCGCAGATGAACTGCGCTAATTCTTGCTACAAACAAAGTTAGTATCCTAATTCATTCAGATATATAATTGCCTTGGTGTATCGATAGATAGAATAATTTTCATAGTTATTTTCTCATTTCAGATGTATTCAAACTCTATGATGGCCCTTGTAATAACGAAGCAATAAGCGTTGTCGCAAGAAGTAAGCGTAATCCACAATTCAATAACGCTCTTCAATCGTCGATGAATAATCGTGTATCAGGCTGCACCTGTTTTGTAAAAACCAACTATGAGCCAGTTTGTGGAACTGATGGTAAAACTTATCCGAATCTTTCCAGGTTATCCTGTAATTGGTGTTACCGTCGCTGTAAGTCTAGTTATCTTTTGAAGATCTCAATTTTGAAAAATCAGCTGAAAAGTTGTCCATTTATTTATATTTTAGACATTTACGTCGATCATTATGGTGCATGCCGTGATAAAGCATCAGCAGCAGCTTCAAAAATATGCAGATGCGTGGTGGTCAATGAATATTCCCCCGTATGCGGATCTGATGGAGAAACATACCCCAATTATCATCAGTTGAACTGCGCTAATTCTTGCAACAATAAAAGTGAGTATGCAGCTATACCACTATAGCGATTGTGTTCACTATCAAAATCATTATTTTTTTGTAAACCAATTATTTTTTTAGACGTACAAAAAATGCACGATGGACCGTGCAATAAAGTTACAAAACCCGAAACGCCATCAACCACTACTGATGCGTCAACAGAAAATTCTGAGGTATCCCAATGCACTATAACCCAAGATTATGATCCTATTTGTGGATCAGATGGGAAAGATTACTCTAACCCTTCGTTCTTAGCGTGCCATAATATATATAACAAAAAGAGTAAGTCTATCTGTATGAAACAGTTTTGATAATAATTCATGTGGAGAAGCTACTGTTAAACTTTATACTGGTTGATAAATTTGCGATGTAATTGATACATTTTTAGACAAAGTACAAAAAGTACATGATGGACCGTGCAATCAGCCTACAGAACCTACAGATATAGAACCGCCAGTGACACCTTTACGGTGCCGATGCGCTTACACTTACGAATACGGACTTTTCTGTGGGTCAGATGGAGAAGATTATCCTAATAATTCGTATCTACTATGCCATAATCGCTGTAACGGTACAAGTAAGTCTGTCTCCGGAAAAAATCCATTGTAATATTTCATGTTAAAAAATGCGATACAAATTTCTAATGCGATTACATTAATCTATTTTCTCAGACGTATACAAAGTTCACGATGGTCGATGTCAATATCCTACGCGGCCGGGAGATCCCCCACTTTCTCAACGTTGCGCATGTGTGCACACTTATGATTACACTCCCTTGTGTGCATCAGATGGAAAAACATACGGGAACTTATCGCAGATGAATTGCGCTAATTCCTGCTACAAACAATGTTAGTGAACTAATTCATTAAGATTTAACTGCTGTCGTGTTTTTCAGAGTTAATAGAATTTCCGTGACCGATTTGTTTTAGATATTAAAAAAGTTCATAATGGCCCTTGTGCTGAAACCGGAGCAATAAGCGTTGAAGCATGAAGGAAGCGTGATCTACAATTCAATGATGCATCTCAACAATTCATTAAGGAACAATTCTGATGAGCCATGCAGTTGAAGAAAAAGAACTGAAGTTTAAGAAGAACTGCACACTACGACGCAATGCTTAATTGTCAAATATGATATAATAAATGATAATGATTTGGATTACAACTGAAAAAGTTGTATTATTTGAACTTTTTCAATTTTTAATTGCACCCTTCTTCGGCATGTTAAAGTTCAATTTGAAAAGTTACACGAAGATCCTGAAATTTCCAGTTTGACGATACCTTCCATGTAGGAATGGTTTACCTTCAAGGCGGATTAAAGTTGTTTTCTCCCACGAAAGCATCAATACAATATATAGTTACACTCGTTAAGAAAATCCAGATCTTTATAGTAAAAATTGTTTTAAAGCGTACGTCCAAGTGGAGGGGATATCCAGTTTTCTTCTCATCCTATCATACCAGCAAGACTTTCGCCTTCAAAAATTTGCATGACAAGAAGATCAATTTTCTATTTGTTTTTCCATTTTATTTAAATGTCCGCCGAGCAGATGGTGGGGAATTCCAGTTTTGGTTCTACTCTCTATATAATATATAAAGACTTGATTTATTATGTAGTTGAACTGCTTTGCGGGGTTTCGCGTGTTGAGATAGTACTGTAGAAGAATTATTATTATAATGAAATTAAAAGTATTAAACTTCATTGGTAAGCTGATATAGTTATAAAGGTGAAAAATTTTACACAACATTGAGTGATCACGTTATTTCAATCTTGAATTTACAGTGTTTACCCTAACGTATGCAGATGCCCAACTCTTGCTTTTACCGCCAATATCTGAAGCTATACTTTCAGAAAATTCATACGAGTGCTCCTGTGATTTTATTTACGACGAGTACGATCCAGTATGTGGAAGCAACGGACTGACTTACTCTAATCCTTCATACCTTTATTGTGATCAAAAATGCAAAGATCCAAGTAAGTCCCAAGTAATTAATTACTTTTAGTTTTTACTTTTAGCACGAAATTTTTATTCTAGACTTAAGCGCGTTTCGCAAGGGTGCATGTTCAGAGGATGCAACAAAGCTTCCTACTTCAACAAACGATAACTGGACACCGTATGAGAGAATGAAAAATTTCAACAGATGCAACTGTCCAAAAGCCATAGAATATAATCCCGTTTGCGGAACAAACGGAATAACTTACGACAATCCAGCGCAACTGCAATGCGAGAAGAAATGCCGGCAGCCACGTGAGTTTTTTGTATTGTTTACAAGTATGTAAAGAGAAAAATTGGAAGTTGATAATATTTATCCGGTGGATATGATTTCAGAGTTAAATATAGCGCGTTACGGACTCTGTCGCGAAGAGGAATATTTCAAGGACCCACTGCCCTTTTTCACAGACGCTATCAAAAGATGCGACTGCATTTACAGAAACGAACGTGACCTGGTTTGCGCAACCGACGGATATACTTATCCCAATCCCTCGACTGTATCTTGTGTGACGAGGTGCAATAATCCAAGTAAGAGTAACTTAAATCGATAGCTTGATTAATATATTGTAAATTATTATACTTGTTTTATTTGGTATTGTGTACTATAGGTTTGCGTATCGTCCATTACGGCCGTTGTAGGGAGAATCAGAAGCCGCATAATTACGGTGCTGTGAAATGCAAGTGTACTCCCTCTTCGGAACATTATCAACCGATTTGTGCAGATAACGGAATCACGTATGACAATCTCTCGCTGTTGTACTGCGCCCGAGAATGCTTGAATCGAAGTAAGTTGAGTAGAGGTATCTAAGGTCTTCAAAATCGTTATAAAAGCATAAGCATTATAATTATTCTATTTTTTTCAGATTTGAAAATAGTGTCCGAGTATCCTTGTCGCAGTTATTTGAATGTCGATGAACGCAAGATTTAATGGGTCAAGATTTAAGTGTTTCAAAATCGTTTTTAATATCGTCCACAATAATTTTTAATAATTTCTTTGACAATCGGCTTTTACTACAGTAAAATAAATGAATAAATAATTATGTTTTACATTTAATATTATCTTATTAGCGATTTGTACTTTTATACATAATAAATAATTAGAGATAAAATAATCTGTTTATGTTCTTACGTTACTTCTAATTATGAAAAGATACAACAAACAAACTTTTGTATACATTTCGATATATCCTTTGTGCGAGAATGTCATTTTACCCTTGTGTGATAACGTTCGCACATGAGCGAATAGCCGGTGTGAAAAGGTCACGCAAGGCTAAAATCACATTTCTCGCACGAAAAATAAAACCATCACGTAAGCTTGTTAAATCCAAATATAATACACGTATAAGCGGGGATTTCACATATCCCCACGCGCTACTTCGTTTCGTTTGAATGTATAAAAGCCTTATTTTCCCGAAGCATTCATTGGACTCGTGTCTTTTATTTCTACGCAGTTAATCTCTCGCGCTTCGCTCGCTAGCATCAGCTTGGATCATCCTCGAATAGATAATCGAATAGAACAGCCTATATCAAGATGAAAGTAGTACTTTTTTCGGTCCTCATCGTCGGTATGTCGATTTTAATGTGAAATGCAACTGTTATTTGATAATTGCCAATATAATTTTGCATTTTGTCTTTGTATAGTATTTGCATCGTGCTTCGTCCAAGGAGAGGCTGCGGCATTAGATGAAGGTGCCGGCGACTGTCCTTGTGCAGCAACTGCAAATATTTACTATGTTTGTGGAAGCAACGGAGTAACGTACACCAACCCATCGTTACTTAGGTGCGCTGAGAGGTGCACGAGACAGAGTAAGTAAACGTGTTTTTACATTTATTATTTTCATATTTAAATTCATTGTGGTATAACGCGCTATAATGTCACTATTTTATCAGCTCTTTCTCGAATCGCAAATTTTACACTCGTAATATAACAGAAAATAGCATGCATATGTCGGAACTGATGCGTAAAGTTTGCACACTCGATGATTGTCTATTTATGATGCGCGCGCGAGTTTCGTAATGTACCACTATCTTCGTCATAATTATCATTACTTAGAACACTCTTCTTTTAGCTATTACCAAAGTACACGATGGAAAGTGCAAATAGAGTCAATGAAGATCGACCTACAGAGAACCTTGATTACGAAAAGCTTTATAAAACTATAGCGAAGACATGAAATTTGTTTATGATATTAAACTTTATTACTGGAAAGTATATACATTTATATTGCAATGGTGTTGCGAATCAATTATAATAAATTGCCCATGCATTGAGACATGATTTAAGATTTCAAACTTCTTTCTTATACGACTTCAAAACACATATTATTATAGTATAATTATTATGCGTTTCTCATTAGGCATGATTATTATATAATTGTACTGTCTAGAAAAATATCGAAGTATGCAAAAAACAACGTCAAATATTACCTTTTACGCATTTTGAATAAATGTTGACTATATATATATTTTTTTTTAAGGATAACAATTATAATAGAGAATTGAAGTGTATTTACATACAGCAAATCTATGTACATAATTCATTTATATTTCGTTAAAAATATTGATTTATGATTTATCGTTTTGTGAATTGATTATGGTAAAGTATGTTTATGCGATAGAGAAAATAATTTTAGCATTGAGCATATATGAATTTTTATTCCTGCGTATCGCCAGTGAAATAATGTAACTGTTAAAATGACGATAATCTTAAATTAAAACTTTCAAACTCTACGAGTTCATGTAACAGTTGGAATGAGAAACTCATAAATAATCTTTTGAAGATAAGTTTTTCTCTAATAGGCAGTTCACAGGAATGCAATCATTTCTTTGAAAGATTTTTAAATGTCACCATGAATCAGTGAATTGCTAAAGAGCATAGTATAATAGTCCTATGACTAATTTAATACAACAAAATTTTACGACTGGTTAGTCACGTAAATAGGCCCAGCCTTTTGCTTTGCGAGATCAGTAGCTTTCTTCGCGGCGTCTTTCATCTTTTCAGCTTTATCGTGCAGAGAATGTTGAAAGTCTTCGGCAGCATGAGTCAACCTTATCATTGAAGGTTCATCAACCTGCAAGTGATACATAAACAAATCTTTTACAATAATATTTGAAACGTCAGTAACTAAGTGATCTATAACAACGAAGTGTTTCAATGTATATTACCCTTTCAGAAAAACCCATTTGAGCAAGATTTGGATTCATAAATCGAGCTGTACTAGGGAACATGTGTGCAAGTACATAATTAAAACCGTTTGACATTTTAGTACAATTTTTTTTGAACCTGTCAAGTCCAAAAGCTTGTATTGCTCGACTGAAACCAAATACTGAACTCTCGATCCATGCTGATCTTTTAGCTTCAGTCCATTGAGGATTTTCATCAGATACTTTATACACTACTTTTTCAACAACACTCTGCAAAATAATCAATTGAATGCATTGAATCGTACTCTAAAAATATTGTTAAAATGTCCATAAAATCAATCAAGGTCATACCATAACTTTAGTGTAACCCAAATTTCTAGTGTAAGTTGTAAGAATTTTTTTCTTGGGGTCCACTATGCTTTCTTCAACGATTTTGACATTATTTTTACTTATAAATCTTTCACCCCATTTTGGAACACGATTAGTTTTAGTTAATAGCCTTTTAGTGTACAATTTGCCATCTTTTAGTTCCCTTGAAATTGTATCTTCACTTATTACGTGTGTGCTATATTAAAACATATCAATGAATCAATACAGATTAATACAATGATAAAAAGGTAAATATCTTACAACATTAAATTATATTCGATCTTACCTATTAGGATTTGGGTATCTACGCCAAAATCCTTGCGCAACCTGATCCCAAGAGAATTGGAAAACTGTGCTGTTTTCAAAGTACTTGACCATTTTGTCTGATAGAATAACTCAATATTGTCAATTAAAATTTTATTGAGCCAAAGTAGGCACAAATCAAAAGATTTTCCATGTGATGATTGGGTTTTCCGAAGATCTCTTATTTAATTGTTGTTCCATAGATTCTATAAAAAAAAATCAATTGTTCTTAGAGCACAGTAACGATTCCTATATAGCACAAAATGTTATCTAATTTTTCGTGGATAAAGAATAGTTTAAAGGCTTCTCGATATTCTCGTTACTGATGACAGTAATGCGTCTCCTCTAGGCTACTCGCGACCATTCAAGGTTAAAATTATCCATGGTTCTGAAAACTTTCACCGACTCGGCGAACATTAACGAAATTACATAACCTTAATTTAGAACAAATTCCGTTATAATTCGCGAATGTATAGTTCCGAGGACGTCGATAACGTAGCCGAACTAAGCCGAAACAGCTCCTCTCAACTCTGCGGAAAAAAGTAAACAGCAAAATACGTAAAGCGTGAGCATCGATTTAAATGAACCTATAGCGCGCGGTGTGTTTGTATGTCATGCACAGGAAGGAGGGAGAATGATAAGCCTCTTTACAGTGCATCTCGAAATTATAAATTTCGCGAATCGCCTTCTCGATGGCCTTTGCCCCGATACAAATATCGCGGATTATACAATAGGCGCGTTGAGAAAGTCAAGCCGACAAGTATATAAGCCACGACTTACCAAGAATCGGACTGCACTCGTCAGGCGCTTCCTTTAGAAAATGTCGAGCTTACATGTTTCGAAGCACGTAAACACGCACGCCGCTCTTTTCACACACTCGCGGTGCAGCCGTGCAGCTGTATGGAGTCCGAGAGAGACGGAACGAGGCCGACCCCACTTTTTTAATCCCATGCGGCTGCCATCATTGTATCATTCTAGAAATGTGCGCGCCATCTGGATAACATAACCTCACTTATTCCTAGCCTGACTATGCGAACGTCGAGTGTCGTGTTCGAGAAAGGCAGTATAGTGTTTTGTGTACATACATACATAAGTTTTGTATATTTTAGTCGATCAATTTTTTTGTAAATATAATGTCTGGGCTGTTCGATCAAATTCAGCATCTCTACGATCAATCACTCTACTCTAATGTGATTTCTTTAGTAAGTCAAGCTTTCACTCAAGTAATGATTATTTTATGTTTGAGTCAATTGGTGACTGCAGTTTGTGTTCATTGTTTGGGTACCTTACTGCCCTGTTTGGACAATATGGTATTGCTACTGAGCGTTTTCTTACAAATGTAATAATATTTCGTCTTATTATTTTTCAGGCAAATTTAGTTTTATCACTCAATGACCACAACTACAACCTCTTACCTTCGAGCACAAAGTTTCTTGTTTACGTTTATTGTGCAAACTCGTATTTTTATCTCGGAAAATATAGGAGAGCTGAATCTCTTTACAAGGAGTCACTACAGTTAAGAAAATGTTTACTGAAGTTAAAAGGAGCCACAAAGCCAAATCAAGAGGGTCAAAAGGAACTGGCATCAGATGTAGATATAAAATATCAAATTCATCTGTGCCTGGTTAAATTGAAAAACTCTCAAGAGGCTCTACAAGTATTACAAAGTATTCCTGGAAAACAGCGAACTCCAAAGATTAACATGGCTCTGGCCAAAATGTTTCAAGAACAAGGTATGGAACGCTCTGCCATAGCATCGTACAAAGAAGTCTTGAGAGAATGCCCCTTAGCTCTTGAGGCAGCAGAAGGTTTATTAGCTCTAGGTGTGAAAGGTATAGAAGTTAATTCTATAATTATGGGCTGTAATTTAAATTTACAAAATTTTGACTGGCTCAATGCTTGGATAAAAGCACATGCTCATATAAATAGTAGAGAGTACAATCATGCAGTCACAACACTGCGCTCATTGGACAACGTTAATTGTTTGATAGATAATCATAATCTACTTGTAACTATGGGTGAATGTTATTATTATGCTGGAGACTACAAGAATGCACTCATGTGTTTAAGACGAGCAAGAATTATTGAACCTGATACAACTAGGGGGTAAGCTTAAAAAATGATGTATCAAAATATTTCATCTTTGAATTCTTTGATTAAAACTGATTTCATTTAACAGACTAGATATATATGCTGCTGTACTGCAACGAACTGAGCATGTAAAAGAATTAGAAAAATTAATACCATTTGTATCTTCCATGAGTGAATGCTCAACAGAATCTTATACTGCTATGGCTTATGCTTTATTTGGCTTACACAAACTGAATAAAGCCAACACTATAGCAAACCAAGCTATAGCTATAGCACCAAATAATGTAGAAGCGATTATCCTGAGAGGTAATGTTCTCATAGAACAGAAGAAATATCAAGATGCATTACATCACTTTCGTCAGGCTCTACAATTAAAACCTCACCGCTATGAAGCACATAAAGGCTTGGCAGATTGTTTTGTTGGAATGCACCGCCTAAGAGAAGCCTCCAACATTGCTAGTAGTGCATACAAGCAGCTTGGTCCAACGCCTCGAGTCCTCACGGTAATTTTTAATGATAATATTTATCCTTGAGTCAGAATACTTATTTATTAAAATTTGCTCTGCGCGTTTTTAGTTGTATGCATCTGTATTGATGAAAGATCCAGTAACGGTGGGAAAAGCTAAAAATCTTCTGGAAAAAGCATTGACTCAAGAAGAAACGTATCTGCCAGCAGTTTATTATCTAGCGGAAATTTATGAGCAAGAGATGAATTTAGAGGCTGCCATTGAACTTTTGAAAAAACAAGCTGAAGTTCAACCGACTTGCAAGTTGCATCAAATGCTTGGTGACCTTTGGGCTAGAATACACAATGCAGAAAAGGCTCTTGACCATTATGCAATAGCTCTGAAGTATGTAATTTTTATATCTGATCTAATTGTAGAGTAGACTAAACTATTATGTAAATAAGGTCGATCATGTCATCACGAAAACGCTATCGATTCTTTTATGTTTTATTTAAAAAACGAGTAAGTTACAATTTTATATACTTTTTGCAGCATTGATCCAGGCGATAGGAGAGTATTAGAAGGTATGCACAGGCTAGAAAGTACTTCAAACACAATGGACTCCTCTTCTTACTACATGGCGGTTGGCGAAGAACACACAGATCCTACGTACGAGGTCGGCGAAGGACTACCAGACACAGACAACGACGAAGCAGCGGATGAAAGCGAAACGGAGGCAGTTTGGTCGGACATGGATTTAGAAGCGAATAGTCAATAATCAAAGAATGCTTACGAGATTTCTATTTTATGATTTTACATGTTTATCTATTTATTTATTTTGTAAATACATAGAACAAACCTTTTTTGTTACAGTTGCTTAATATAAAAGTTATGAAAAACATTTTGGTACAGTTTCGCTACGCGACAGGTTGATTCACTGGTACTGAAAATGACCCTTTGAGATAATGCAATATAAATAGTATATTGTTTGTTGCGGGAGTTTAAATGATTCTTCACATATTCACGTGTGTATAATTTTTATTTATATAATTTGTATATAAACGTGGGCTGCCACTCGATCAACGAGCGGACTTAATTTTTGTATTACAATTGGTCATAAGCATGACATTGCAGTATGTACTGCTTTTTAAAATTTGATCAAATTTTTATGAATTTTATACGTATAGTCAATAGGTAAAACTTAAATTTGAAAAGTTTAATTGCACTTTCATTTAAAATGAAGACATAATTGCCTTCGTTTCATAAAATAGGTCATTATAAATTCTGCGCTATAAAAACCATTATTGTATATTTTTAGTAGTACTTCGGGGTTGTATGGATAAATACTTTTGTACGGATTTGAATATGCAGTGTAAAAAGTCGAGAAGACGAATTCTTTAAAATAATCAAAGATTTAGCTGTATTGGCAAATCTTTGAGTAGTATGGTTTTCAAAAATTCCCTATTATCGTCCCTATAGCAGTATTAATCAATTGATTGTTAAAAAATCTTAAGTTATACATTATTACGAGAAAAACGCAGTAAAATAATATCAAAAATGTCTATATCGTCTACTAATCTACTGTTTTGTGCTTTGGAACGTTGTGCCATCGCAAAAATTAATTTCCCTCGACAATTCGTTATGTTACTAATACGCGTCATTATACATAAACGAGTACTATCATTAGTATAATAACATTCGCATTGAACTTTCGTTTATATAGTTATATATAGTTTAAAAAGTCAATGCTGACTCGAAAAGGAGCCGCAAACTTAAGAGTTATACGCCGGAAGCTCAGCTTCGTTTACATACACAAAACGTTATTGTACATATACTTGGTCAATGGTAATGACTGCAGGTTTCTTTGAATTTTCTATACCCCTCATTCGCTTTGATTATAATGAATTCAATACTAAAATTTGTCTCGGAGGCGCAGTGTACTCCTCTGTTAGCAACGATTCAATGCTCGCAGTTTCTTTTCTTTCCAATCATACTCTCGATGATTGTCAAAGGCATGTTTATAAGACACAACACTTCTTGTTTTTCTTATAATTAGGCTTTAACGGCGGCCTCTCGGACAGCTGAAATTTCCGTACGATGCGCACAAGCTCGTGAAAAGCTTGATCCACGTTCATGCGTAGTTTGGCACTGCACTCGATGTACGGGATTTTCAATTGTCGCGCAAGATTCTGGGCTTCCTCCACCGAGACCTTTGTGAGAAAAGATTAAAATATTAAAAACTGTTATCATGTGCAATCTTCGAGTAAGCGTTTATATAGTATGCTATGAATAAATGAATATGAGAAGTGCATTGTAAGGGATGAAACGAACTTCAAATTTTAGATTAAAGACATTTTATATCCAAAAACAAAGTGTGATTTTTATTTTCCAGAAAACACGTATCTATAGTTCGTAAAAGCGAAGTGAAGAATATGATTACCGCTCGTTGATGATCTAGATCAGCCTTGTTGCCGACCATGAGCATGGGAAACTCGTCGCGATCTTTCACTCGCAGAATTTGTCTGTGAAATTTGAAGATCTCGTCGAAGGATGAGTGATCCGTCACCGAGAAAACGAGCAGAAATCCCTCGCCGCTTCTCATGTACTGTTCTCGCATAGCACTGAATTCTTCTTGGCCAGCAGTGTCCAAAACTGTTTGAAACGAAAGAAAGTCACGTTTGATTGGCATATTTTGCATTGATACTCTCTTTTTTGTCAACGATAAGATTGTTTAAGACTCACTGTCGAGTTTCGCAGGAACATCGTCGATGACACACTGTTTTGTGTACGAGTCTTCGATGGTCGGGTCGTAGTCGGTCACGAAGTAGCTCTGAAAAACGAATAATATTTTGTTCATTTAATAACGTAACGAATTTTAAAATTTACTTGTTCAAGATGTAATGAAACGCCGAAGTCGAATATCGATTTCTTACGTCATGTAGCCATATGAGAAAACAGCGAGATACAAGATTCTTTCTTTTTTTATATCACGCATTCAAAGCGGAGTCCGAGGTTTCGAGCCGAGTAAAAGCGGCGGATTATAATATTTGCTTGTAAGCCGGCCCACGCGCGCCGCCCATGCACGTTTCAGCTCTGGTTTTACAGTTTACTCTTCCCTTTACAGCTTTACATATCCGCTCATGCATTCAACGCCTTTTCCGACGATTATTTAGCAATGAACTTTTGTTATTTCAAAAGCTTCGACGAAAAAATGATATGTACCAACCGAATGACTGATACAGTGCAATAATAATTTTATCGGGAGGGACTTTTGTACATTATAACACATTTTTTATAGCTACATTTTGTAACGGGTTACGAAAGCTTCTTTCTTGTATACATTCCGTATCTTTTAATTAAATGGCTTACACTACGCTTTTACCGTAATTATAATCAAGCAAGATTGAATGTCCAATTAATCAGCATAATTAAAATTGTAATAGCGCGAGTAAGAAAGGTCGAGTTGGAAAAACATATCGCTTTCGTTATAACGAACAATATCCAATCAGCGAGAAAGTAATAAAGGATCGAGGCAATAATACAGCGGTGCGCCGACGCGAAAACGTCGATTCTTTTCCAATTATAACGTTAATTGCAAGGTCCTAAAATAATATAGCACGGAGAGGCAGGCCCAGTTCCCGCGGCGCGAGGGATTATCATGGATGAGAATAGAAACATAATTTTCTTGCTCGCACGCGCGCGCGAACATTCGGCGACGAGCGCGCGCGGCTACTCTTGATTTTTTGGCTCCTATTAACTTTGGCATTGATCGCGCTTTAGGATTCAAAATTTTGCGGGCCAATAGCTTTATTCGCAGACAGCAGAAATAAGTGTGCTCCGTTACGCGGATTTCCTCGTTAAAATTTTCTCGCCAAACCTTGTAGTCGAGCTTGAACGTATCAACATTTAATTTGCGACGATTATAAAAGAAATCAATTTCGGAGCAACAAATATAACGTGACTTTAATCGAGCTTGCGATATTATACTTTGCTCTCCGAGAATATTCTTCTCAGCCGAGCCTTGGCATTTTTTTTTTTCATTTAAAAATATCGATTACGCGTCTAGTATAAACTCGCCTGATCCAAATTTTCGGAGCAGTCTTAAAATAGTTCCTTTGATAGGCCTTATAACTACAACATAAACAAGTCTATTTACACGCGTGAAAGCGTCGCCTCAGCTTACAGGCGGTAGTATTACGCCGAAAGCTTCTCTCGATTCCGAAACAATCTCGAGCTATATCTTTCCCTTCTCCATAATTAATACCCCATGCAAAATTATCCTACTCTCTCCTTGACCCTTCTAGCAGTCGCCGCCACCGTCTCTCCGCATACGAATATAGAACGCATTAGGCAAGAATTTCGAAAGATAGCCTCGTTTTATGGGACCATTTTTAGCCGTCATTTGTGCAACAAGTGATGAAGCCCTGCTCTGCAGATGTATGTCCGATTGGAAAAGCTAATCGAAATAAGCGTCCACGTACGAATCCCCAGAAAATAACGTTCTCGAGCTAGTGTGCGCGGTTGTGCGTGAAAAAAAGAGCCAGAAGCTCGTATAAGGGCATGAAATGACTGAAAAGGTCATCGCGCGCGCAAGAGAGTAGCGGCCAGTCTCGATGGTGAATGAAAAGGGAGCCGAGTCTCGCGGACGCTCCTAAGTCGAGAAAAAAGGCGTGTCACGGCCGCGGCAACGCACGCACATAAGTACTGCTGCTGTCAGAGAGACAGACGGAAAGAGAGAGAGAGGGAGAGAGAGAGAGAGGGATGCACCGCGACTGACTCACCTGAATGAACTGTATCGTGATCGCCGACTTGCCGACTCCACCGCCACCGACGACGACTAGCTTGTACGTCGACGAGTAGTTCATCCTGTTGTTGTCGTTGTTCGTCGCCCACGACATGCTCCCTCGTTACGGCGTTCCTGGCACTCGAGATCAGGAGAAGAAAGCCCCGGCCGATGTATACTCCGAATCGTACACACAGGAGTGACGTAACGGCGCGTTGTTGTTATCGTCGTGTCGCTCTGCAGGTGATCAAAGGAGAAAAACGAATCGACGACTGGAGCAGAGCAGTCAACAGGCTGGCTCCGCGTGCAGCAGCTTTGACGCCATCCACGGACACAAGACGCGCGATTCGACTGCGAGAGCAGTGCGTATATGTGTGCGTGTGTATATATGTATACGACACAGCTTGAGCAGCAGCAGCAGAGGCAGAGGCACTTGTGGGTGCGGCGGAGCCGTGAATTACACGACTGCTCGCGCCGTTTCCGCGGTTAAAAAAAGAATATATGGACCGCCGCCGCCGCGCGCTAGACTGCTGCAGCTCATCCGCCAGCAGAACGTAAACTGACGGGCTTGTGTGTACGTAAGATACGTACGTTCGCACTTACACCTATATACACGCCAGCACCGTCTGCGCTGTGTTTGTTCGCTCTTTTCTCAAGGGGCTTCCCCCCTCTCTCGAGGAGAAGAGAGTAATGAGAGGCGCATCGACATATAAGTACTGGCGCGCGCACACGCCGCGAGAGACGCCGAGGTGTTCAATGAATCGTGGCCGGTTGCGTATGGCTATGTGTATGTGCGCGCGTGCGAACGCTTTTACACCCACACTATGGAGAAAGTTTTTTCACGCGCGGGCGGAATCGATCGATATCTGCGTGGCGCGGCGGTTTAGTTTACGCATACGGGAAGAATCGAATCGGAGACAGGTTCGATGGATCGACGTTCGAGAATCGGTAGAGGTTCGATAACGATAATTATTTCTGCAACAACATTTGAGTTTGAGTAGCTGAATGACCCGATGATCGATCGAAACAGTATAACATTTTACTGCTGTACATGCTTCTTTGCAAACTTTTTCTTGTGATAAAAATTGTTTTTATTTTTTACGAAAAACCTGATCCAACCTTGGAATTTGAATATTCGCGCGCAAAGACGCGCGCATTCGAGTTTCCGTGCGATTGTTCGAGATATATCGAAAAGGTTCAATAAAGCCCCCGGTCGCCACAGTCCACACCGTTATCCAAGCCGGATTTTGGCGCTTGTTTGTACGCCGTCAGCGTAAAAGTTATTAATTTTTCGTTGAGTTAAAAACCAGATTATTCGTCAAAATGTCGTACAAGGGACCGCCGAAGGTGCAGAAGGTGATGGTGCAACCCATCAACCTTATCTTCCGTTACCTCCAGAATCGTTCGCGTGTTTCTGTTTGGCTCTTCGAGAACATCAACCTCCGGATAGAAGGGCACATTGTCGGCTTCGACGAGTACATGAACCTTGTGCTCGACGACGCGGAGGAGTACCACGTCAAGTCCAAGACCAGGAAACCTCTTGGACGTATAATGCTCAAGGGAGACAACATAACTCTCATACAGAACACGAACCCCGGCGCGAACTAAGAATCAATCTTTTTCTACTTCACTTGTACAATCTTAATAATTAAGAGGCCAATGTCAAGATAGTTGTAAGATTATCTTTCGAGGAGATTCACATGGATTTTCACTGCTATTTATTTCTACGAAGGTTGCCGTTAAGTAAGAAAGAGTAAACATGAAGTTAGGTTATGTTCCACGACCAAGAGTGTAAATGTGTGTGAAGCAAAAATATTGTAATTTAAAACGCTAGGATTATTGAAGATAGATTCCGAAGTATAATAAGAAATTGTATGAAGAGAACGGAATTATAATAATGAAACTACATTTATAACAAACATTTGTATTGTTTTCTTGCATTTGTGCCTCCAATAATATAACCTACGTTACACAACATAAAGCTAAATGATCCTTCATTGATTTGCATATTACGAATATAGTTAAAAAATTTAATTTCTTAAATTAATTTCGCTTTCATATTTTATTTAGATATTCCCCAAGAGAAGGGTAAATTCAAAATGCGTGTAATTTGTAAGTGTACGCACCTGATACCTTTCTCATTCCTCCCGTTCCAATGTCCATTGCTGGCTTTCATCGCGGTTCACGATGAAAGTAAAAAGATTCGGCAACAGTGTATTGCGTACCTGAGTCGTGGATCAAGTGTGGATTGTGAATTACACCGTTGCCAAATCCACCTTTTTTTACTGCCAGTAAACAATGGAACGCGATGGAACATGAGAATGAGTGGATCACCGTGGCTTTGGGTTTGCTGAGTATCTGGGATGTCTGTGTATAAATCAGGCAGCTGCTACTACACTGTATTGCTATACTGCTAGAGTGAAATTTTTTCCTGTTCTGCTGCTCCATTTGTATCTTATTACCGTACTCTCGGAGAAGGTGTCCGGTACTTTTTTTCGATCCCCAAGTCATCCGGATAAATCGCCAAAATGGTTTTGGCAGATTTGGGACGGAAAATAACATCCGCGCTGCGCTCGTTGAGCCATGCGACGATCATCAATGAGGAGGTAGGTTATGAGGCCCTGTGTCATCATTCTCGTATGTGTAAACAGATGTTATGGTTTGCTTTTTTTCTTCCTGTCTAGGTGCTCAATTCTATGCTCAAGGAGATATGCGCGGCGTTACTTGAGTCCGACGTTAATATTAGATTAGTCAAAAATTTGAGGGAAAATGTACGGTCAGTCATTGATTTTGACGACATGGCTGGTGGTCTCAACAAGAGACGGATGATACAGAGTGCTGTATTCAAAGAGCTTGTCAAGGTATACCATTGGTTTGATGATTTCCTGTAGTTCTGAGGATATTACCATGTTCTTATTTTGGTTCTTCTCTTCAGCTTATAGATCCTGGAGTCAAGGCGTACCAACCAGTAAAAGGAAGACCAAATGTTATTATGTTTGTCGGTCTGCAGGGTTCTGGTAAAACTACAACTTGTACAAAATTAGCCTACCATTATTTGAAGAAGAACTGGAAAGCTTGTCTAGTCTGTGCTGACACATTCCGTGCTGGAGCTTACGATCAAATTAAACAAAATGCCACAAAAGCCAGGATTCCATTTTATGGAAGGTAAATGTGAGCTTTTAGATCTGTAGAACAAATGATAACTAAATACTTATCAAACTTACATCTACTTTACAGTTATACAGAAGTTGATCCTGTTGTTATTGCTCAGGAAGGTGTGGACATGTTCATAAAAGAAGGGTATGAAATAATCATTGTAGATACTAGTGGAAGACATAAACAAGAGGAATCCTTGTTTGAAGAAATGTTGCAAGTGTCCAACGCAGTTGTAAGTTTTTCTCTAGTTTAAATTTTTCTCTAGTTTAAATTTCAACAATATTATTGTGCTAAACTCTTACTCAACTTTTTTAGCAACCAGATAATATTATATTCGTGATGGATGCCACTATAGGTCAAGCTTGTGAAGCTCAAGCAAAAGCCTTTAAAGAACGTGTAAATGTTGGTTCCATCATTATTACTAAATTGGATGGCCATGCTAAGGGTGGTGGTGCACTATCAGCGTAAGTTCTGAATAATAAAAAGTTTTCTTATGTTTTATTGATTCTCAGTTAATTTTAATTTTCTAATACTTATACAGAGTTGCTGCTACACAGAGTCCAGTCATTTTTGTGGGTACAGGAGAACACATAGATGATCTGGAACCCTTTAAAACAAAACCATTCATCAGTAAACTCCTGGGTATGGGCGACATTGAAGGTCTTATTGATAAAGTTAATGAGTTGAATTTGGATGATAACGAAGAATTATTGGAAAAAATTAAACACGGCCAATTTACGTTACGTGATATGTATGAACAATTCCAAAATATCATGAAAATGGGTCCTTTCTCACAAATTATGGTATATTGAATGCTTTTTCTCAAGTGAAATATTTTAACAATCATTTAATTTAGTAAACTGAAACTGAAATCTTCTTTATTCAATTAGGGTATGATACCTGGATTCAGTCAAGATTTCATGTCAAAAGGAACTGAACAGGAATCAATGGCTAGGTTGAAAAAGCTGATGACCATAATGGACAGTATGAATGACTCAGGTTAGCAAAGACGAAATGGATACTTGAGAAGATTCCATATGAATCAACACATGTACTTACCATATGCTATTATTTTGTTTTAGAATTGGACAGCAGAGACGGTGCTAAATTATTTAGTAAACAGCCCGGTAGAATCGTCAGAGTAGCTCGTGGTTCTGGAGTAACGGAAAAGGACGTGAAAGACTTAATAGCTCAGTACACGAAGTTCGCTGCGGTCGTGAAAAAGATGGGTGGAATCAAGGGCCTGTTCAAGGGTGGTGATATGACAAAGAATGTCAACCCTGCTCAAATGGCAAAATTGAATCAGCAAATGGCAAAGATGATGGATCCTCGTGTACTTCATCAAATGGGTAATTAACATACTGCTATAGTTCATTTTGACGTAATAAATATATATTTACTAAACTATTTATTATCTCTAGGTGGAATGTCTGGACTGCAAAATATGATGAGACAACTGCAACAAGGAGCTGCTGGAGGCTTGAGTAATTTGATGGGTGGTTTTGGAGGTCAATCTTAAAAAAAAACTTAAATGTGCGTGATTAAAATTACGACTATTTTTATTTTTCGTTGTGAAAAAGGGAAATTAAAAAAATTATGATGATTGTTTTTTATACATCGTAAATTAAGAGTTGAAAATTTTTACAATATTGGTACAGAATTTTTGAAGAAAACTATATATATATACTTCACAGCATTAATTACTGTGTGTCTATGGATTTGGTCTTATACAAGCTTTCAAAGTGTCCCTGACATCTCTTTTCAGCATACCAATTGTTGTTTACAATAATGTGCTTCCTGCTTTCAATACAATGAAGTGAAAATTTTAAAATCTATGTTAAATAAATTGAGTATGGATGTTCAAGTATGAATGATGTATGTATGTACACATGTCTATCAGAGTAAGAAGTAAGAGAATATGTAAAAATTTAATATACAGAAATGAAATATACATATATATGTAAGACCAGGACCATTGTTTTAGAAAAATGATTTAAATGTCTTTAAAAATGCGTTTTCTTTTATACAGCAATTTAAAATTTTTTTGTCTAGTACATAGCTCTCGTGCGGTATCAGCTGATTTTGACGTCATACATACAGTGTACATATATATATATACGTTATGTATATATAACGTTAAAAACATAACCTACAAAGTTCTAATACCCCAGAAGTTCGAAATCTAATATTGTGTGATAAATTACTTACATATTCAGGTATACTTTGGCATACTTGCTATATATAATCGGTTGCATCAAAATGATGAATTAACATGAACCATTCAAATAAATTAGTAGCAAACATCACCAATTAATTAACTTGCTTATCTATTTGTCTATCATTTTGTCACCAAATAAATATATGCAAAAACATCTCTTGTTTCATAAACAAATTTTATATCTTGAATAATACAAGACCAATTAACTTCAGAAAAATGTTGAATATTGATTCATTTTACTTACAGAAATAAACAAACTTTATAAAATAATATAAAAATGGGAGACAAAACTGAACCAAAACACACACCTGGAGATGGCATTCGTTCATTAAAAAGTACACCAATGTTCCGAGCAATCAACTATGAACTCTACGTCAAGCCAGTAATTATTAAATATAAGTCAAATGTCAAGTTTGAATATTTATAATACAAATCATGATTTTTTTGCAGAATAATGTTGTAATGGCTCTTGGAGTGATAGCTATGACTGGATGTGTGGGTTATATACTATACATGAGGTCTAAATATGAATCAATGGGCTATTACACAGCTGTTGAAGCAGATGGAAAAGAGACTTTCAAAAAGAAAGTATCAAAATGGTCTTTATGATTAAAATTCAATTTTTGTTAGGACAATTAAAATTATTTATTTTAAGAAATATTTTTATCTACCTACTAGTTTTATTATTTATAAATAGAAAAAATAAAATATTTTGAACTTTTATGCTTTTTAAACAAAGTTTTTATTATTTAAACTTTTATAGGTGTATTTTACAAAACTACTAAAATGTTATATTATCAATACTCAACAGAATTCTCAACTAAATATCATTTATAATTTCCTAAATTATATCTAAGTTTCTATGAATATCTCATAACAATGTGTATATAGTGTATATAGCATTAAACAGCTGCAATAGTTGCACTTATACAGATTCAGGTCATAATAAATGCAGGAATAATTAACATTGACTGATCCCTTGCACTTTATTGATTGGATACATTTTTCAACCTTTCAAACGATTTTTTTTGCAGTCTATTATTTTTATTCTTTAAATATCTTGATAATAATTGTAAAGTATTTTTTATCTCAAATAAACAACAAAATTATATAAATATATTAGTGACTGCCTTCTTTACAATTGGTGTTTTAATTTCGAAAGTAAATAAAAAAATCATGAGTAATATTAATCTATGATTGGCAGTATTTACTTATTGAATTCTTAAATGGAACTTTCTATTATTATTATCACCACATGTAAAGCAACATTAGTAAAAATAGATTGTGGTATTTTATTGTTATTGTTTTGTTTGACACACCTGTACTTTTCTATTTATAATGATATTTTGCAGTACTCTAACAGTTGATTATAAGATTTAATCTCCTAAATACATACAGCCTATAGTTGCTTTGGGTTCTTTTTGAAATACATAAAATTATGATTTATAAAAAAATCATAATTGAAATTTCGTATTTTAGTCAACTGCTCAAACAATAAATTCGATGTATGGTTATTATCTTATCGATAATTATTGCAATTTAGTTTTCATAATTGATTTTAGTTGAACTTTTTAATTTTAATAAAAAAATATATATTTCAAAATTCTGTCTTAAAGAATGGCAAATTTATATTGGCATTTTTTAGCGAAAAATTTAGCGTTTTATCTCAAATTACAAAATGGCTTTGTACTTTTTATAACGTAAATAAACCTACTCTGTATTTGGATTAAATAATTTCTTAGGATAGTTTTGTTACAGCATTGTGAATAGCCTCAGCTACATAATCCAAATTTTTTTCATTGATACCACACATGTTGATTCGTCCACTTCTCAGTAAATAGATATGATAATTTTTTATCAAATACTCGACTTGTTTTTCTGCAAAAAGGAACAAATGATTGAAATGCTATTTTAGTGATTCCTATTCACTTTGAATAATGGTAAATTAAGATAACTTTACCTGAGAGACCAGTATAAGAGAACATTCCAATTTGATTTATTACATGTTCCCAGGTACCAGGAGTTTTCAATTTTTGTAATCTTTCATAAAGACCCTTTCTCATTTCTTTGATTCTTCCAGACATTGTACGGATATGTTCTTTCCTGTTTTCATCAATAAAATAAATGATTAGAAAATATTCTTAATCGTTTCTTAAGAAATGCATCAATATATTTTTATATACCATTGCTCATAAAGTTCAGGATTGTTGAGTACTGTAGAAACTACTCTAGCTCCATGGTTAGGAGGGTTGCTGTACATTCCTCTTACAATGAGAGTCAATTGAGATTTCATTTCAGGAATCAGTTTGGTATTATTTGCTACTAATACGAAATTTCCTACTCTCTCGTTATACAATCCAAAGTTTTTAGCAAAACTTTGAGTACATATGAATTCTATCCCACGACTTACAAATAATCTCACAGCATAAGCATCATAATCCAAATCACCACTTGCAAAGCCCTAAAATAATTATCAACAAATATTTTACAAAATTCATATCTAATATTCATAAATGTTCATTTACTAACTTGATAAGCACTGTCGAATAGTGGGAACAAGCGCTTCTCTTCAATCACATCAGCAATTTTCTTCCATTGTTCATGAGTAGGATCACAGCCAGTAGGATTATGCGCACAAGAATGAAGAATAATGACTGAGTTTTCTGGAGCATTTTTCAGGTCTTCTAACATACCATCTAAGTTAATACCACGAGTATTTGGATCCCAATAACGGTATTCACAGTTTTTCTTGAAACCTCCATTTAAAAAAACTAATCTATGGTTTTCTGTAATAAACATTAACTATTATGCCTTCTCACATATACATAAAAACTTGTTATTAAAAATACTCAGATTATTTACCCCAAGTTGGTTTACTGTAATAAAATGTATCGAAATGCAAAATGCGAGCTAGGAATTCAGCTGCTACTCTGAGTGCTCCTGTACCAGACAGAGTTTGTACCCCAATCACTCGACCTTCAGATATAGCTGGAGAATCTTTTCCTAAAACCATAGCTGTAGCAGCTTGACTAAAACTATCTAATCCTAATACAGGAAGATATTCGTGATTTAAAGTTTCATCTGCAGCTAAAGCAGATTCAACCTTGCGTACTACTGGTAACACCCATGGTTTGCCTTCGTTTGTTCTGTAAGCTGTAATTTATAAATTATAACATATTTACAACATATTCGCTAGAAGCTGGAAATTGTAAAAATAGCAGCCTTTTGACATTTAATTCTGTAGTCATGTATGTGAAATGTCAAGTTTTTTAAATACACAACTAACATTGCATAATGTACACACAGCATGAAGGTCATTCATTCTGCTCAATTGAGGAAATTTCCCAATGTATAGTAGAATTCACATTAAATAGTTGTGACATATTTCAAAAATATATTTTTTTTTTTATTCAAGTAGTTGCATTACAAGTGAGATGTCAAGTATAATTTACAACAGCTACTATGACTATACATAGGCATTTTGGATTGTCCAGCTAAAATAATTATATTCTTACCTCCAATTGTCAAATTGACCTTTGGTGTGTGTGGATCATCTGTAAAAGCTTTGCTGAGTGCAAAAACTTCAATGGGCGGTCCCAATTCAATTCCAGTGAATACAGTATTCATCTTGCAGTTACGTTGATTCTTCTAAAAACTATAATATAATTCAAGAATTTAGAGAGAAAAGTAGACTTGTCTTTGCCCCCAGCCAAGAATGTCTGATCTTGTAGTAGTTTATAATCTAATTTATCAGCTCTATTGCTTAGAATCTTTCGCAAATACTCGTACCTTATCAATTTATCAAGAGCTAAGCAGAAGCTTTCAACGTGACAACAGGCGGTATGAAATTGAAAAAAAAAACAGAGCGACTCTCATTAGATATCTCCGGAGATATTTAGCGGCGCTATCATAATCTTCAAACCAAAAGATTACAGATTGAACGTGTAGATGATTTTTCTCACTTACTTTGACGTGCGTAAAGCAAGATGCCCGATGACTCTAACCTTATATCCCGTTAGAAGAACCACGTACAGAAGAAGAGCGATTATTAAAGCCGGATAAAAAAGCCGTTTATGCAATTGAATCAGAATAACATGCTTGTTTCCTGATTTGCGCGCTAAAGAGTTATATGTATGTATTGCTCCAAGATAACCCTTCTCACAGGTCACTTTTCATCTTTATCTCCAGCAAAGATCGTTAGTGGAAAAATATATGTATATAGGTATATTAAGTATATATAAGTATATCATGAGTTGATTTGTCACGGTTACGCATGCGTTGATTTTGAAATACAAAAAAGCAGCATTTTATCACGTACAGGTATTTAATTTATTATATTCAAAGATTTCTTCATAATACTGAGAAAATATCTGCGTTATCAACATTCTGATGCTATAAAAATATATGCAGTTTCAAGAACCAAGAATGTAAATTTAGCTAAAAAGTAAAAATTAAAATTATCAATTCTAATTTGTAAGTGAAGCAATATCGAATTTTATTTCATGTATAATTATGACTAATACGACGAATTATGTTAACAATCAGCCCGCACTATTACCTACTTAAGATTTTCTTGTGTAGGTGTTTATGTTAAACGGTAAACAGCACGTGATAATGCAACTACGTAACTAAGAAGATAACGTATTTGAAACATGCCCATCAACTTTTTTATTTTTCTACTTCGTAACAATATCATAATGAATAACTATTATTCTTTCGGAATTCCTTACTCGACACAGGCTTTTTAAATGACATGAGAGCTGATATAGGTCTCTAGAATGAATAAGAATCAGAGTTTTTATTTTATGCCTTTATTAATTTTTCTATAAAAACGTCTAAATGATATATTTATGTATGTATTCGAATGCTATATTATAAATTTCTTATTATTTTCTAAATGTATAAGGTATACAATAAATACTAATCTAATTGGCAACATTACTTACAAATTGGCAGTGTTACCCCTTTATATTTCATTAGAGAGTCTCTTGCATTGTATTTTGCGAACACGACAATCTATTATTATTTTTAACCCGATACTATAAATGAAAAATGGCCTATTATAGTAGTTTCATTTAAAATTACAAAATCAATACTTTTAAAAATTTTTCTGGCACCTCGTGAATAAATTGCTAATAGAACTTTTGATGCTCTAAGAAGCGCCCTGGAACAAATGACTAGTACAGACACATTTTTATGTGTTCAAGTCCCTTTTCTCGCTGAGACTACATCTTAGAATGATGATAAAAAAAAAGTTATGCTGGGCAGTAAAGATTAGTTATACATAAATAATAAATAAGATTAGAATTCGTTCCAAAATTATTTATGAGATTTTTCTAAGCAGATCTGATGCAGAACCTTACGAATTCGGTGATCGATAATTCTTCTTTTATGACGGCAGTGCATTTCGTTTTCTACATGAAATCAAATGCAAAAGTACAATTTACATTACTATGTTAGCACGATTGAACAATGCAGTATTACAAAAAAATTATCTATAATCTTAGTATATAAAATACTCTTTCACAAATAGACTAATAAAGTAAAATATATATACACGCATTCATTCACAACAAATAGGACGCGTTTGGTTACATTTATGGCACCGACATTAACACTCATAATAATTTGCCATTCATTTTATTATACGAAGATTTTTTAGAAAATCTTTATGAATTATTCTTGTATTCTTTCGTATTGTCAACAAATAATCATAACCATCAGCAAATGCATTACACTTTGCTTTGTTTAGTTAGATTTAAGGCGGTAAAACGTTTAGCTTAAGGCTGGGAAAAGGCGTGCAAAATCCACAGTATCCACCACATGTCCCAACGACTCGTTGATTAGTCTGTAAAATATTGCGTTAATTTTAATAAAATATTCTTAGGGTATTAAACTTTCGATTATACGAATTATACATACTATCTTTTCAATGTTAGTGTACGAATTCGCTTGCTTTGGCCAATGGACATCTGGTGAGAGCATTAACAATGTGCCACTTAAGTTTATTCCAAATCGCCCTTGCGGGCAATCAATTTGGCTGTAGCAATCACCAGCTTTTCCATATTCGATGTTATTTTTTCCGATTTTCATAGCGTACCTGAAGTTGTCAGCTGTGAAAAAATAACATATTTGTATTTGTCTGCAATCTAATATTGTAAAAATCATTCATCTTACCTATGATGTGTAAAGTGTGAACGTTAATTCTAATTTTTTGAAACATCGATCGTCCGGCCATCGATACCGAATCCGACATACATTGGCAACTGTCGTTTCTTCTTCCATCGTAAGGACATGTGCTTGGATCCTGAAGTCTATAACATAAAAGATCAATATGAATAATATAAGTAATGAACGTTAATATTTGCAGCTACGTACACTGAAGTATTAGTCAATTTTCCAACTACTACGTTATTATTAGTTACTTAGTGAAGGTACAATTTTTGCCGCTTAAACTGTTTTTCTCATTTTTTAGTGCTACAAAGGCATCTTGACTACACGTATGCGCACATTCATCCGATATTTCTTGTTTCCTCCAGAGAAACAAAATCCATTCAGACATTAATTATACATTACCAATAGCTCGTCCGACTCCAATTAAAAGCAAAAGCGTTCTACTGATTTTCTTAAACTAGATCTAGTTATAATACTAAAGTAAAGATATTATGCCTCGCAAGTAATGGCAATTGTACCGTTTATCGTAAATTTCAGCAAAGTTCTCTCGTTCGCCGGTGGGCAGAGTGAGATATTCCTGGGGCTCAGAACTCTCCATTCCGTGGCAGTAAATTGACATATACCTCCCTCCGACGAGCAACGTGTACTCGCCGTCAATGTTAGTCTTTAATCTACTCTGCACCTCGAGACACGAGGTCGGCCCGGTGCATGGCCGCGGATTGCATTTGCGCTTGCGTTGCGGTCGCAGGTTAATTGGACAGTGACGCCGCCTGACCTTTCTGCCATGGCGATCGAGACAGAAGAGCCGCCGGGACTGCCTGCCCTTACGGCCGCACGGATGGGAGCACTACAATTATGACAGATATTGTATTTTTACCATTGATCTTCTGATCGTTACCTTGCTGTGCCTCTCTGATGGCTTTCTTATTACTTTTCTCCAGTTGCCGGCCATCCAGTAGAAGGGTTCGTTGCAGCCTCCCTTGCGACAGACCTGCGCTATCGGGGGTTTGTCTCTCAGAGGGCAGCCACTTGACAGGGGCGTCGGATCCTCCCAGCCGAAGCTATTGATGCGGTGGCAGGTGACCTCGCGACGTCGCACCCCATTGCCGCAGCTCACCGAACACTGATTATGAAAAATATTTTTATTTTTATTTTATGGCGCAATTCCGTGCAATTATTGAAAGATTTTTAATGCTCACCTCACTCCAACTGCCTGCACGCCACTTGTACTCTATAACTGCTTGAGAACTGTAGCTGTTTTTGCTAGGGCGACAAGGAGGTCTCTGGCACTTCTTGGCGTGTCTAGGTCTGGAGACTTCTGAACAGTCACTATCGTTTAGGACTTCGCCGCGTTTATCTTGGCACGAAACTTGTCGATGCTGGTATCCATCGCCGCATTTGACGTCGCACTAAATAAATAAGTTTATTGATATTCAATAAATAAGGAGCCATTAAGCTACATTTTTATGAATTTCATTAATCATTTGTATTCATTGTTTACCTGACTCCAGCCTCCTACCGACCAAGTTGGACACGGCTGTTTATTGCACGCTATCCTATCTACTGGACGTTTCTTGGAGTCGCAGTAGTCATCGGGTGCCACTTTATTAGTCTCCACGGAAATGCATTTGATGATTTGATTGGCAAAGCCACCTCCGCATGATTTCGAGCACTAAAAACAATAAGTTTAGATTATATTAATTGCGTGAATTATTTACGCAAGCATAACATAAACCATCGAGGAAAATAACTTACCGGCTCAAAGTCTTCAACGGACCATTTATATCCAGAGCGGAATGTAATAATATTGTTGATATCGTTTTCGTGATGCACCTGAGGGAAGTCGTCGGCCGGCAAGTTCGAAGAGTAAGTTACAGGCGTAAACGTAGCCTAGTAAAAGTAAACGATATAGAGTGATTCAGATATTAACCTTACACGCTTGATTACGAGAAAAAAATGTTATTTACTTTAGTCGGGCAAGGCTTCAACGAGCAGCTTATCGACTGTATGGGCTTAATTGCAGAATTACAGTCTCCTTTACTGATTGTTCCATTGGGATATCTACAGGCGACCATTCTCCTCCTTACCCCGTCACCGCAGGTGACCGAGCACTGAAAGTAAGTTTCTGTTTTATTTACACTGTCTCGTTGACGTCGAGTTTATAAAAAAAAAACTTACAGCGCTCCAATTGCCGGTTTCCCACGTAGGGCAAGGACCAGCGTTGCAGGTCTCCCTGACCCCCGTGGGCGGTTCCTTGCACTCGCTCTTCGACACCACGTGATTATCCACTTGACACCAGTACGGTCTCTCCCTTATGCCGATTCCACAGCTCACCGAGCACTGAAAGCATATTTTAAGAAACGTTAATGTAGGGGCATAAATCAGGACTACGAAGGCTATTTGCGCACGATTCCGATAAATCGCTAACCTTTCAAGACGAATTGAAAAAATGATTTCTATCTTATCAATCGGAGAACAAAGAGCGATTTAGCGTAACTACCGCGAGTAGATAAGTCCCGTGTCAGGCGCGGCGGGATACCTCATGTGCTCGAAACCTTACTCTCGGTGAAAGGGCAGCACACAGTCTATTAAGGTCGACCAAAAGCTTTTCACACTCGACGCGCAATTATGCTAAACACTTCTTAGAATCTCTCGCACTATGTGTATCTATACTAACCGGCTTCCATTCTCCAAGGTCCCACTTGGGGCAGGACTTCTGTCCACAGGCCTGCATGATGATCTTGCCTTCGGCAGGGCATTTGTCCTCGGGCACGGTCCTGTTCTCGCGGTCGACGCACTCGGCCATGCGATACTGAATACCGTTGTCGCCGCAGCTGACCGAACAGGCGCTCCAATCGCCGTAGCGCCAATGTGCGAAGTTACAGGGTCCGATGCAAGCTTTCCTCTCCGGGCGTGGTATCAGGTGCTGGCAGACGTGCGATGGGACATGTTGCGGTGACGTGTTTCGGCTCAGAGCGATTTTCACGCAGCGGTGCTTGACCGAGAGGAAACCCGGGCCGCAGTGGTTGGAGCACTCGGATTTGGAGTTTGGAATCTCCTGCCACTGGAGCTCGCAGTGGCTGTTGCAACTTCTTATCTCCTCGCGAGGACGCTTTTCGGACGGGCAGTAGTCATCGGACACGGTACTGTTGGTCTCGGTGCTGCGGCAGCGAACAAGTCGGCGACTCATGCCTTGGCAGAGACGGTTACACTCCGACCATTCTGACTCCAAGCTCCAGGTGTGACTTTCCAGGATGCGTTTAGGCATTAGGTACTCGTAGGTGATCTGCGGTGGGTTTACGTTACCCACTGAGAGAACCTGAGAACAACAAACGTGATTAGGGAGTGGATTCGTTTCAAGTAGACAGTAGCATGAAGGAGTGTTCGTGGCTCACCTCCAGAATAAGATCAACCTGAATCGGTCTCGAGCTGTTTAGTCTCTCGACAACGGGTTCCGGGCCGCTGTACTCCATCGTAACTCCCGGTTGGATGATCACCTTTCGGTGCATCACCATGAAATTTCCGTTCAGTATGTACTTACCGGCCTCCTTCAGTCGAAGAGCTGCAAGATTCAATCGTTGTTAAAACTCATTCTTTCCCAGTTAAGTATAGAAACAGCAGATGCATCGGCAAGATCATCTCACCTAGGTAATTACTGTCGTTATGGGCGCCCATCCAGCCGGTCTGCCTGATGTCTATGAAGCTGCTACCAGCTGGTATCTTGGTGATCCTGGTGTACCCATACTCACTGGAATTGTACCTGCCCGTCACCTTTTTACAGGTGGAGTTGTCACCTTGACAAACTCCGCAATTGTCGAGGCTCGCAGCTGAGTTGAGTATGTGGTCGCAGCCTGCAGGTTTGCACTGGCCGTTGACGCAGACGTGGAAAGTGTCCGGGCCACAGGGCGTTCCGTCGATGACCTTGTCTTGTAGCATATAATACTGATTGCTCGCCACGTGGCAATATAGCTTGCAGCGGTCCTCCGGCAGAACTACGGGGACAATCGATTGTCAGAAGTGTGAAGAACAAGTAGGCACCTATCTCAGACTTTCATTGGATATACTTACTCCTCGTGTACTTGGCGTGCCACTTGACATTCTTAGCCAGGTTGCGGATGTTGCGGTTATCGTTGTCAAACTTGGCGCACTGCTGCTGCCTGTACAGGTTTGTTTATGAGAACGATCGAAAATTCATCGACTTGGCCGAAGATATCATTCAAATATGAGCTACGAAAAGAATACAAGAAACTCACCGGAAGTCGGTAGATCCAGAAGGGCACTCATGGGTGTTGCAGCTGTCGTACATCACCCGCTCGCCGACGCAGTAATTACCTCCGTTCTTAGGTGCGGGGTTGTTGCACTCGCGGGTCTTCTTTTTGATGCCGCCGCCGCAGGGTCGGCTACAATTGCCGTAGTCGCTCCATTTGCCCCACTGGCCGTCGACGGGCTCAAGGTTTTCCCGCGAGACGCACTCGCCTCGATGACACCATTTACCCGGACAGCAGACTGTACCGTCGGCCCAGGGCATGTGCTGAGTGTGACACTGCTCGCTCCGGTCATCCGAGTACGGCACGGTGCACCACAACCTCTTGCATACTGCCTAGCCGGTAACGAACACGCTTGTAGATTACGTCAGGTTTGAGAGGGTGACGGGCGGAACAGGAGTGTATCGTTACGCGCGACGAAAAAGTATAAGGCAGCCTTATTGAAAAATCAAAGCGCGTCCCGTGACGAATCCATCGCATCCGTGAAGCGGCAGCGCACTCGCAAAGTACGTCCATTAACGCTCTTTTCAATCAGCCGTTCGTTCCACCTTGCGTTCACGCTTCTCTCGACTCGAGGCGCGTATAATCCGTTGAAATCCCCCTCCGCGCTATACTATAAATCGCGCGTCTGCTCTTTTTTGCTCCCGCTCTTTCTCTCTCCTCTCCTCTCGTGGCTTGATTTATTCTCATGGGTTTTCTCACGTCGTAACTTACCATCGCTCACCATGTGCGGGCAGATCTCGGATCCGGGGCCGTAGACGAGCTCGCACTGCTTGTTCTCGGAGTAGTCCTCGCCGGGCAGTCGGCCCCCGTGGGACCGCGACATGATCTTGTTGTTGCGCGGCTCGTCCAGCAGACAGTTGCCGTGGCCCACGCTGTAAAACGCCAGATGTGCGATAGTTACACATACGCGTATACACACTCTCTTACATACACACACTCGCCCACCGTGAGATGATTCTGATTATAGACCGAGGGGAGTGAAAATAGTGCCGCCGTTCCATTTCGCGAAAGGTGCAGCGCAGCAGAAAAGCAGCGCACGTTCATCCACCCACTCGGTCGAGAGAATAAATCAAAAAATCAACACACAGAGAAGCGCATAACGGTATATATAAATCTGTACTGACTCGAGGAACTCGGTGACGTAGTGTCTGGAGCACTTGGACCACTCCCAGGGCACGGTGTTTTTGTCGAGCATCCGCGACATGATGTTGCGCACGCCCGAGCTGTCCTGATACTTGGTGCACTTCGGGTCGTCGTCGTGGGGCATATTTAGCCTGCAACAAGCAGAGTCATTATACACACGCGCGCGCAGAGCGTATAGTTTCTCTCTCTCTCTCTCTCTCTCTCTCTCTCTCTCTCTCTCTCTCTCTCTCTCTCTCTCTTTCCAGTGAAATTCGCGGAAACTCGTAATTACACACCGCGGAGACTTTGACTTTGGCACTAGCCGCGCTATAAATAGCCGGCACTGTAAACTATCGCGCGCCGACGAGCCCTTGGGCTTGATTTTTGCTGTTTTGCTTTTCTATTCTCGCTCGCTCAATCTCTCTCTCCGGGGGATTTATATCGGCGAGGAAATGGCTCGCGCGTGTCGATCGGAAATGTTGAATAAACATACGCTAGCGCCGAAAATGACCTACTTAGCCCAGCACCACTTTGTGCGCTCGGAAGACAAATAAATCCGCGAACTTCCATGCACAACGATTGTTTTTCCAATCGAACGCAAGACACTTTCTTCTTCTTCTTCTCTTTTTTTTTAGAAACGGAATTCCAAACAGCCCCGTCTCGTCGCGCACGGCTGTTACTACTTATACACCGCGCGTGTCTGAATCGCATAGAGATAAAAGCCAGTCGACTGCAGTCTCGCGTTTCCTACGCGCGTGCGACTTTTAATATTTATCCGACGCTCCGACGGCGAGCGCTGCACATGAAACCGAGTCCGAGATCCGGCGAGATTTATCCCGCGCTGTAACTCTGTCCCGCGCGCGTGATTAAAGCAAGCGTATACTATACACTCGACTCAATTAGACTTCTTCTTCCGATTCGCGCGACTTTCTCAAACCGTCGCGTTTCTTTCCACCCGAATTTACACCGCGTATACGTTCTAAATAACGACGTCCAAGTTCGAGGGCGACGATCGTTAAAATCGTTATTTGCACGGGAAGCGTATATGCAAAACACGCGCGCGGCTCTCTCGTCATAATTTTCCAGCGCAGTATATCACCGCCTCTCGTCGCGCGCACGAGTATACTCACACGTGGCCGATCTCGTGGGCAATGGTGAAGGCGGTGGCCAAGCCATTGTCCTGGACAATGGCGCAAGACGAGCCTGGAGAGCACATCCTGCCAAGTTCAGCTAGGCCCAAGGTGTCGCAGCGCTTCTCTCCTGGGTTGTGACAGAGGTTCTCCCTGCAAAGAAACGAGCAGAGTTATTTTTCTCGCTTGGTGTATAGAACGAATAAACATCAATTTCGTCGCTATCGCACATTCATATGTATAGCTAGAAGAATACTTCCGGCAAGGATAACGGAACGCGTGTTTTGACGTACGGGTTTGTCGAGGGTAAAAAATTGGCGGCGCGGGGATATTATTTTGCCGGCCGGCCGGTCTCTCTCTCTCTCTCTCTCTCTCTCTCTCTCTCTCTCGCACGCGCGTGCGGCTATTTTTATGCGGCCAGCGAGCTTTCTGCGATGTTTGCCTTCCACAGCGGCGTACACACGCGTATATTGTTGCTACAACCCGAGAGAGAGGGGCCTTTAATCTTGCGGCCGCTCCAGAGCGTCTCGTTATTGGTCTCCTATATGAAGCTGTATATTACGCTGACGTTTATGACTTTTTGTTTAGCCCATTTTTTCGCGGATTTTACGGTTCCGTAAGTGATACAAGTCAAGCGATGGAAACATTTACGGCCCCGCGCGGCCTGCGGTATAAAATGGATATGCTCTTCCGAGCTGGACGAGAAAGCGGATCCTCTCCCGCGTGTTTGCACACAACGCAGCGATTCGTCATATCAGAAACGCGCGTAAAATGAAAATCACTCTCAACGAGTGCGTATACGTACGAAACGTCTTGGAAATTTTCGCCCGTGGCCGCGGTGCGTAAATATAGGGTCGGTGGAATGTGCGCGCGACTTACGCGGAAATAGAGTATAGTGCGCTCGGAGATTATCGTGTTTCTGGCAAGTAGCGCTGCCAGACGAAGATTACGAGACGAGGATCAAACCTAGTGAGAAGTAGAGCGGCGTCGTGGTGCTCGGGCGACGGCTCGTGCGGATTGTTGAGCGTCTGCCAGTAGCAGAACTTCCGGAGCATCTCGGCGGCGCCAATACCGTCGCTGCCCTCCTGCTTGACGCCGAAGATCTGGTCCACCTGCTTGATCTTGATGACCGCGATGCTGATCGGGTTGCCGATCGACGGGTCCTTGTAGATCCGGGAGACCTGGAATTTTGTGTTCACGTTGAGTGTGTAAAAGCTTTGTGCATCGCAGGATCATTTGTCACGCGAGACTCGAGGAACGGATAAAACACAAAGCGTGAATCACGCGGCTTTTCGCAGCGCGCGCTGCAATCGGAGAATAATTTCAAGCGCGCCGCCGCGCAATATCGTGTATAACGTTACTCTTCCGCAGATAGCCCCGAAGACCGAGTGCGCGCTGATGGTGTGGCGTATATAAAAATGCGGAAGAGCCACCTCCGAAAAGCGAGTATCGCATTTCTCAGCGGCTGCAGCGCTGAGGCTTCGTATATTAATCAAAAGTCAATTTGCATAAATTACGCGATTGACAGAGCGAGACCATTCGTTATGTTCTTTCGGGCGAAATTTATAGCGCCCTTTCTTTGCAGATTCCCAGTGCAGTGCACTACACGAATTCGCACTCACCGTGTTCATGAGGACTAAGATGTAATAGGTGAGACTGGCCCCGTGGTAATCTATCATCTTGGCGTCGGCCACGACCATTACCTCGATGAAATACTCCCTCGGCAAAGCTCGCCGCGTTCTCCAGCTGCCGTAAATATCGAGAGCCGAGGTCTGATCGTTCTCCAGGGCGTAGCTCCTGCCTCTGTCCTCGTCGTACCTGTGCACACACGCGTTATGGTAATTCATTTGTGATCGACGCTTCCCAGAGATTGATTTTCCTCTCCGATCAATCGCGATAATTTCTTTGTTAAGGTGAATTCAAAGAACTTGGTCCCACCGCAAAATTTCCACAGGATAAAATACAAGCGTATTACCTGTCATCGAACGGGTAGGGCGCACGCCTGCGACGCCTTCTTCCTGGCGTCGTCTCGTTGAGGTCCGTGATCAAGTCGTCGATCGCGATCTGCTGGCCGTTGTCTGCAAGCAAATCAAGCGTGAATCTCTCTCTCTTTCGGCGTATCGAATTTCACGGCAAAGTTTTAGTGTACACGCACGAAACCAAAGCAAAAAAAAAATCGAATCGATTCTCGGTATTTCCGCATAAAATTTCGATTGCGCGCGCCGACTAATTTCGAAGCCGCTGCATCTCGCTGTGTGATGATGAGAGGATTCTCGCGCCCGCGGGCGCGAATAATAAAATTGCGGTTCTCGCGCGCGCGCCTGTGACGTAATATGTATACCGCGCGAGTCAACCACCTGTTTGCGATGCGCGCGAGAGTATAGGTGATATAGCTATACGCAATACAGGTGTTCGATTGCCGGGGAAGAGGAAAAACGAGGAGAGAGACGACGACGATGATGATGGCGGTGAGTCGTTGGTTTCTTCTTTTAGATGTTTCGACGCGAATGTGTAATGGTAAAGTATAGAGGTGCGTGTGACGCAATACTTGTATAGTTTTACGATTTAACATGTGCACGAGTGCTATATATAGCGGGGCGAGAGATTTTAATTGGCTTCCAGATTAGAAAGTGTTATTAAATTTTTAAAAATCTCGAGCCGATCTTTATCACAGCTGCTCGTCGCCGCGACACGTTGTTATTATGTTTTTTTTTCTTCGTTTGCATAGTTATGAAGCTTATGCTAATGAAAATCGCATAATATGCTAAAGACACTCGACCGCTCGCTGAATTATTTCATCGACGAGAGATGTTAACGACGCGACGTCCCTCTCGTCTCGTCGATTCGCGAAATTATTGCGGTTCGCCGATTTTTGCGGATAATCCAGCGTTTCCGGGTATAAGTATACGTATACACACAAGGAGAGATCGGGAGAGAGAAAACTTAACGGCTTTTCCCCGATTCTTCATCATTTTACGCTCAGCCGAACTCCGGTGCAGGGTAAATATACTATTTCCGAACTGCGTGTAAGCGATGCAGATACGCATACATGCTTCTCGGAAAAAGCGCGCGTAGGATTAATTGAAACCGATTCGAGATCCGTCGGGCCGCGACGAGCGATATGATCGTTTACAACGCGCTGTGTTCTAACGTTTTTTCGAATCCTTCTGTTTCCGAACGCTTATACGGTCTTTTTCCCGATAAAAGTGAATTACCATACGGACGATCGCGGAAACTCGATGTAACAGACGAGGCAGTTTCTCGGATACCGTTCGAGAGCCGCGGCGCAATCGGCACAGAGTCATCGTCTGCGCTCACGCGAGCGTTTTTCCGAAGCAAAATGAAAAAAAAATGAAAGACACGCGAACTCGGCACGCGAGAGAGCGGCTGACACATTGTCGCGGCGCCTGTTAATAATAAAGTCTCTCTGCCAGACGATCATCGACGGCGTCCCTCCGTATCTTTATCCCGGCCTCTCTCGTCTCGTTCGTCAATCGGCCGTAACGATTTCGCCGCGCGCGCGGCTAAATAACAATAAAGCTAATTGGCCATGATTCACAATTCACTTGCGCCCGGCGATGCTTATTCTCATCCTCATACGATCCTCTCCTCTTATTCTCGCCGCAGCAGCTTTACTTCGTCAAGTGGCATCTTTGTGCGATTGCGCGAAAAATCGTTCTTATAACGATTTATGAAATTGTATAAACACACATAATAGCTCATTGTCAGCGTACAAGCCGTTTAATGAATCGTCGGATGGACTAATGGATTCGCGTGTCTGCATCAGCAATAATTTATCGCGCGAAAAGATGAGCGCGAGCTTCGAGCGAATAGCCAGGAGGGCTAAATTAGATTAGATCCGGCGAGCGCAACCGTGAAGACGCCCATATGCACAAGAGCATAACGTGGAAGCGGAGGTATAACGAAACGCTATGGATGTCTTCCGTATATGCATACACATATGTATAATCCGAATAAAGCACGGTCCGATTTAAAGAGACGCGCAGCGGCGCGAAGGTCGACGAGCGAAACCGGTAAACGCGCGCGATTATTCAGCCCCGAGCCATCGGTCGAGCTGCGAAATGACGGAGGCTGCTTTCGCGCCCTCGAAAGGTGAGAAGAAACGAACGAGTCGATATATTTTTCGAGAGAGAGAGAGAGCGAGTGACTGTGTCCGTGTAATTACAGGCATACCATAGCGGTATTGTCTTTCGGCGCGATCGAGGAAGTGCACTGTCGCGTAATTTATATACACACACTGCAAGCACGCGAGATCCACGAAGAGCCTTTTCTAATTCGAAGCGCCGGTGCATCTCGGATCGGTTACCTCCGATGCATCGGGACGAGTATATTTCGCGCTTAGGTCCGCTCCGTTACGCGTCGCGCTCTCTCGATTTATTGCGCGGCCTTTTAGCGGACTTTACGATCGCCGAGTTTTTATTCCGCCGGCGGATGTATAAGTCTTTGTTTGGAAAGTTGCTCGACGAGAGAGATGAGAGATAATAGGGCGTGTACGCAGCGCGGTGGCATTGGCCAAATGTGACGGATTTATACTAATGATCGCCCAGGTTGTAATCGATGTAGGAACAATCCGAGTGAGGCTGCGATGGAGCGATACAAGCGCGGGCTAAGAGTTATTATTAAATTTCGCGGCTGTGTGATTAATCGCCGGGGCGTACGCGGGAATTTGTACATTCAAATGGTCGCGCGCGCGCGCGCGGCCTTGGAGAAATTTTGAAAATTAATTCCTCGTAATCCCCGCTCGCGTCTAATTAATCATCCGACTTTCATCAATCACCTCGACGGACCGGATCACGGATGTTGCAGAAGGAATTTCGCCTCTGCTTTTTGTTCGCTGCATCTTTTAACTTTCGATTAAATCGTAAATTGCGCTCGAGCGGATCACCTTTGTGTGCATACGTCGAGGTGAGATTATATAAAGCGACAGATTATAAAGGTGTCCCGTAAGAGAGAGACGGATGCTGCATTTGCATAATAAATTGAGACATTACAAGCGAGAAACAATATGTGCAAGACTTACCCATGACGCCGCACTCGTGCATAGTCTCGTTGACAACGGCATTATCGTCAACTTGGGGCAAGTCGTTGGCCGTCCGATTTGCCGGCGAGAACGGCTTGAGCTCGCTCTTGGAGATCCGATAAATAACGTGCTGCAAAGGCGAGCCCACCGGCAGCTTTTCGTTATCGCTCCACCGCTCCGTGGGCTTAATTAAGTAAGTTCCCGTGGACGTTGTCATGTGTCCTGCCTGCAAGCCGAGCGAGAAATACTTGCACACGGCGCTCTCAAGGATGACGTACGTCGAAAGATTTTTCATTAAAAATTTATGAGATTACATACGCCCGAGTGCAGCCTTTTTCCTCACCGGCATTCCGCATATTACATTATAATAAAGTGCGTATACGAAAATTCCGAGCGCTATATTTATATTTGGAAGGAATACATTGCAGCGTCCGATGATTTACGTTTACATTTCCCCTCGATTTCCCGCTAACTACTTCCGACGCCTCATCAATCAAATTCCACGCGTACAAAAGAGCGAAAGTGTTCTCTCTCCCGCACGAGAAATCCACTGCGACACGCGTTTAATGAATGACTTTATAAAATCATTCATCGAAGCCCTCCTAAGCGCTCTCGCAATTGATTTACGATTACACGCGTCCGCGAAAGCCTCTCGCGTTCACGCTCTGGTTAGCCGAAGGTCGCGACTTCCTACGGACTGCAATGTCGCCGAACTCGATTTGGAAGCGAGCGAAACTCTAAACAACGCGGCGTTTCATGCCGTTGCGCTTTCGCTACTTCTTTTTATTTTTTCAATTCAATAGCGTCGATGAGTCACGCGAGTACGCGTGGCGTTTATTTTCTCAATGATGTAAGGAAAACATTCGGTCGCTGGTCTATTTCTGGAGCCGGCGCGAAAAATCACGCGAGCGATTTTCCCCGTAAGGCTGCAACTCTCTTGGTCGTATTAGCGCGACGAGCTGTCTCACCATTCCGTGACAGAGACTGACAGCAACGCTGGACTTGGGGTCGCCCTCGACGTATCCGTTGTAGAAGCAGCCCGTGTGCGTCTCGGGGTACTCTCTCCTCGAGGTGTTTCTGCCGATGTGCGTCACCTACGATTAAAGAATACACAAAGTCGTTACACTCTCGTTCTATTCTCGCACTCGCGTAATGTAATCGCGGGCTATGTCTTCTGCGCAAAAAACTATGTAACACAGCACTAGTCTCGATAATAGATCCGCGCAAAAAATACCACACGTCTTCCGAGAAAAAAGTCATTAGCGGCTCCGCACGCGCGCGAGCGCGGCTATAATTATCGTTAGACACGAGCTGCGCTTAAGTTGTTTTTAATTAGGCTTGTAATCTCGCTGGTCAAGCGCCAGAGCAGATCCGATTGAAAGATCGCTTATCGCAGCGAAAAATGTGCAATTAGCGTCGTCGATTATACGTGTGTGTCAATTACGCATTTCCGCGAGTCTTGAATCAAATTTCGTTTTGTTCCTCAGTCACGCTCGGTCGACTCGCTAATAGAGAGCGAGAGTATATTGCACGAGGCTCACCGAGAAACCGGCGTCGACGACGCTGTTGTCCTCCTTCAGGCTCAGATGAAACTTCCTGCCGAAGGCCGTGAATTCGTACTGCGGATGGGGGTCCCAGACCTTGTTCTGGCTGTGCCGGAAGTGACCGCTGTGGTGCCTCTCCGCCTTGGAATGCTCTTCCACTGAAAATTCAAGTAAGTTTACATGCACATACTCAGGTATCCAGTGCCAATTCGAATCGGCGTAGGTGTCGATGACTCTGGCAATTAACCGGGAGGTTAACAAGGCGCGCAAGCCGTTCGTTATTTCGAGACTGACACACGCCTTTTCGTTTATTCATGACCGCGCGCGGAATCCCGTGCTTTTCGAGCAAAGTGTCTTTTGTTCGAGAGTGCGTATGCGCAATTTAAAGTCGTTGCGAAGGAGGAGTTTTTTTTCTTCCTCGGCAACTATACTGGCACTTGGGCTCGATTAAGCTTTTTCGGCGCGCTTATCTCTCTCGCGCGGGGCTTTTAATAGATCGGAACGAGTGGTAATTGGTGAAAAATGAGTTTTTTGAACCATCGGTCGTTGCCCAGGACACTCGTCGTTGAGAGATTTAATTGGGGGAATTCGATGAGATAACGCCGGTTATCTAACGAATTTCAGCAAATTCTTTCTTCCGACGTGTGATCTATTGAATTCCCATTATTACGAAAGCGCGTGTATTAATTTTTTTTTCCAGCCATAATTAGAAATCATAACTATTACGCAATCGTACACCGCCGGCGAGATACAGTATTGATATTTAAAAGTCCCGCCGCGACGGCGAATAAGCCGTAAATAATACATTTAATTAAATTTGCGTGTAAAAGTGAGCTTTGAATTATTGTTATATTCCTCTGAGCTTACGAAACGCTCGGATCAGAACCTCTCGCACGAACCTAATTAAAAAGCTCTCGACTGCGCACACGCGGCGCTAAATTGCGCAAGACAGGCGAAAAACAATCCGAAAGCCATTAGCGAATTTTTTCTCTTTCGCGAAAGTGTACAATGAGAAAAGAGTCGTACAGGTCGCGATCGCGTCGAGATTGTCTTCCTGGCCCGAGATAGATATCCCGACGCGATAAGGCTGCGCTGCAACACACAAGTCTCAATCCCAGGGAGAGACTGCGTACATTATATAGCTGCTAAACCAATAGTTCGTGAGTTTTGAAACGGCTGCAGGTTTCCATATTTCATTAGCACTGCTGCTGCTGCTGCTGCGACTCAGATTAATCGCATTAGATAAGGCACGAAGTAGCCCGTGTATCTGCGCTTGCGTGTATGTGCGCAGATACACGTTATACGTATGGGATTGGAAAGTCGCAGACGAGCGTTTAGCGCATCGTCGCTTATTTTCAGACTAATTTTTTCTCTCGCAAAAGGCCTTGAAGTATAAAGCGTAAAGATGACAATCTTATTACACACGTAATATACTCACTCGGATCCTCGTAAGAATTTTGATTGGCCTTGGCGAGGACAATGTTCTCGGAGTCGCCGCCGCCGCCGCCGCCGCCGCTCGGAAGGATATCGTCTTTCCAGCGGCTCCAGGACGGCTCCGCGTCCCCGCGGTGCCTCGAGTCCGATCTGCCATCATGTGGTACTGAAAGAAGAATCGGACGCTTATGGCTTCTGAGATCCGACAAAGGGACGACTCGGCGTAATCTACACTTTTCCATCTGGATCTTACGTGCGCGCGTGTTACGATAAATCTGATCGGTCTGACAGGTATCGCCGGGATAAAAGCTGTATATGTGCCTGCATTGTGTTCTATTTGGGTCAACGATTCGCTCTTCGTATATTATAGCTTCGTTCTTATTAGCTGCTATAATATCGTCGCTGATTCGCGAGATATTCGCGTTTCGAAATGGTTTTTCCATTTTTTGCGCGACGTCCGCGGTACACACGAGCAACGTCGCTGGATATACATGATAAATTATCGCAGGCGATTGCGTCAGTGCGTACAAGAGCGCGCTTTTCGAAAATAAAAAAAGCTCGCTCGTATATGCGTATACACACGTATCAAAAACCGATATAATACGCGACCGACAGTCGAAAAGAAGGCGCCTAAACGCAATTAAATTTTCCGCTCCGCTAGCTCGACGCCGTTTGTTATCCAATCTGTTTACAACGCTCGCGATATTATTAACGATCGAAAGTCACGTGCGCGCGCTGCATTATATATAGGAGCGAGTTTCTTTCTCTCCGCGGTAATACAGCCGGCGACATGAGATATTAGCATAATCAATTAGTCGCGCGAGCGCTAAAGCTCTTTTATTCCCCTCGTGGGAAAAAATCGCCGCGCGCATTTCGAAAGCGCGTCGCGAGCAAATGAGAGAATCCATTCATTCCCTCTTATACGGCGAGCGCGTGTTTCCAATTTGAAAAAAAAAGTGTCCATACACACAGTCAGCGGCTATCCGATCGAAGGTTAATTCCCTGCGCGCGAGCGCACGCGCGGTATTGAATTTTCGTTCCGGCGAAGCTCTCTCAGCACATATCTCTCGCGGTAATATATCAGGTCTCGCCGGTCGGGAAAGGGACGAATTCTTCGTCCTATCTTCGCGGCGATGATATTACGCGCTTCTTTCCCGGAACTGCGCTCGGCCGAGAGATTGCACTGGGCGCCGCACGTGTGCGCATATGTGATCGCACATTTTTTTCGCTCCGCGTAATCGTGTAATTAGCGCTTGAAAAGAGCGTTTATTATAAGTATACGCATTGCGTTAGTGAGGAAATGGCCAGAAGGGAGAAAAAGCTGTCCCCGCTAGGAGAAAGTGACCGCGTGGACGTGTCCGATAGGGATAACAAGTCTGCGCGCGGGGGAGACAACACAATGGGAAAGAATAATCGGCGGGAAAAATAACGGAAGATTAGATTAGTCTGGATTTATACGAACGACCACGACGGCGACGACGTTGGATTCGAATTCCCGTTCGCGTGTCTGGAAAGAAGCGAAAGAAAAAAAACTTAACACGAGATACCCACTCTCTCTCTCTCTCTCTCTCTCTCTCTCTCTCTCTACTCTCCGCAAAAACGTACCGCTCAGTTTTTGGGGCAATAACACGCGTTCGCGCGCGTTTTACGTCAGCGCGGCCGTGAAAACACGTACATTATCTCGCGAGCGAGCGGAACGTGTCTCTCGGCAACAGCATCGCATAGAGGCATTAAACCGCGGGATAATCGCGCAAGCTCCCGATATTTAATCCAACTCGCGCGCGATTCAAATACTATACGCTATAGTCTATAACGTCGAGGGCACACACACACACACACACACACACGAGGCTCGCGTTTAATTTTAACTCGCAAAGTTTATCCTTTCGGCACGCGCTTCTCAATTGTTGCTCGCCGTTTACTCGTGTGCGCAGAGCTATATTATACGTAACGAGAGGGAGAAAGAGAGTCGAGGATGTAGCGGTGTATGGCACTGAATTGACGAAAATAACACAGAGGCGAGCCCTAATTGTTATGTTTGCTTGTTCGTTATGACTGCAGCCGTCGATTTGATTGTTCTTTTTTTTAACGCTCTCGACGGATTTCCAACCGAAGCTTCTGGCTTTCACGTATAAAGCATAACACACACGGCCGCGAATATCTTCCTGAAAGCTGAAATAGAACGTAAACAAAGCGCACAGTCGGCTGGTTGTTTTAGAGGATGTTTTAGAGGAGATAGCTGATCGATACCAGAAGTCCGCGCGGCGCGAGCAGAATCAACCCGCGTCTATATGCTCACTATTTCGAGCGAGGAGAGAGCTATAAAAGCCATCGCAGCTTTGTTCGCGATATTCGGATATAATATGTGCCCGATGCTGAGCTTGCGAGCTGATGTCGTAATCTTAGTCGGGAGATCGACGCGTCACGCTTATTTTCGAGACTCGCGCGCGAGGGTAAAAATGCGTAATAGAAAGAACTTTTTTCCACAGCGAGGAAGAGAGGAGATGAGGTTTCGCTATTATCTTTTATAGTTATTATAGGCCGCGATGCCGTACGGACTCTCTGTGTACAGGCAGGCGTTGTTGCGCGAGAGATAAGCGTTGATTGAAGGGGGAAATTCATTTTATTTTTATCCCCGGGAAATTAACTGGCTGAGTGCTTTGGGCCGCGATATCGCGATAAGATCGAGGGATGGAGCGCTAATTAATAAATTAACCGCGCGAGCGCGAACCTTTTTATTTTCCTCTGATTGATTCGATATAGAGTTAACGGGCAAAATGTAATTACAAAGTATAGCTTTTTTTTCAAACGTGGCTTGAAAACCCCCGAACATTCATACAACAGCTCTGACTTCCGATCGTCGCAACCTGGCGACCTCCGCGCGGGCAAGAAAAAAATAATGTTTCCTCATCGACACACGTCCGAACACTAGTAGCCCCGACGCATCGACACGGATTTCGCTGTCGCGCGATGCTCCATCGTCGCGACAACAAAGCAAGAAAACACACAAACATATATACATCCGCGTGTCGAAACGAGCGCAACGATGTCCCGGATAAAAGGAAACCTACTACCCGCTGACCTACAGTGAAAAATCCAGGACGTCGTTGCAGACGGACACATCTCCTCGGCGGGTCGGAGAAAAGAAAGCTGCATATAAACGCGTATTGTAACACACGCGTTTCCCCTATCGCTGTGTCTCTCTACTGCTCTCCGCGCATAGTTAGCACTGCTGTCTCCGCGAAAAAAAGCCGCTTAGCAAGGAGAGCAACCCGACACCGCTACCGCGGCAGCTGTTCTCGCGTAATCGCGTGATACCGATCCCCTGCGTGTCGTCGTCGACGAGGAGCGTGTATACGCGTATATAGCCTTGACAGTGATGGAGGCACCGACAAAAGGTGCCGCCGTGCGCGGATGCGAAAAATGCACGGCGACGATTCTAGGTAGAGAATAGCAAGCGCCGCCCCGCTAAATATATACGTGACGCCTTGCATTCTCTCTCTCTCTCTCTCTCTCTCTCTCTCTCTCTCTGCGGACTTGATTTGGAATTCGGACACGTGCGTGTGTACCGGGACACGTTGCGGGATGTTATATAGCGGAGCGAGTTTTTCGCGCGGAATATATACAGCCTGTGTCGCCCGATGGGATAACGAGATAGCTCGATCCGCGCGAGTGTGCTTTGGTATTTCAGGGCGGGATATGAGAGAGGATTGCTGAATTTTTCGAATTTTTCCGAGAAGCCGCCGGCAAACAAAGCCATTACAATATCGTCTCGCTCTCGCGGCACATGCAAATAGCTGTGTAATCGGAGCGACGCGAGAAAATATCGCACTCGATTGGCGCGTCCTCGCGAAAAATGTCGCGAAGCGACGCGCCACTTATTGTGCACCAGCAGCTCGTAATTCAGCTGCATGCGCAGGATTGTGGGTCAACGCTACTTACAGCCGAGCTGAGAACGAGACTGATAAAGACTTATGGCGAAAGTGCGCGCGGACGTTACTCGTTTATGCATTAAACTCGTTGATTAGCCGAGCGCTTTATATGTGTACACACTTTTGAATTTTTGATTTATTGAATCTCGTCTCCCGCCGTTGAGTCATACAGACGCGACGATAGTTTCAATGCGGTAATTTTGATGTCAGTGTCGGGCGCGAGCATATAATTGATTCGTCATACGCCTCCGTTTAATTGCAGCGACGAGCCCGGAACTCTATACGCGCCACTTGCTTATTCCCTATGCATAAAAGCGTCCGGGACACTTATGTGCACAATGCTATGGGCGCGAGTCTATAAGTGTATTATCCGGCACAACTAAAAATATATACATGTATAGAAGCAATGTCGTCGATTTTTCATACGGAGAGTATAGTAGACGCTGCTGCAGCCGACCAAACTGGTTTTCCAGCCGTGAGCTCTAGCCATGTAAGTAGACGAGGAACAGGTTTGATTCGCGCATCTTTTCTATTCAGAAGTTACGAGGGAAAAAGAAGGAAGGAGAGAGAGAGAGAGAGAGAGAGAGAGAGAGAGAGAGAGAGAGAAAAAGAGATAGGAATGAAAATTCGAAGCGTGGGCGGAGGAGGTTCCGGAGGGATAGACGAGATAACCCCGTGGCCCAAGGTTGATGAGCTTTTTTCTGGTTTGCCGGGTGCAGTAACGTATAGATTAGAAAATAATTGCACCGATGCCGACATCCAGAGCTTCGCGTGTACATATAGGTATGGGTTATAACTGATTCGATTACAGCGGCGCGTTTAATTGATAATTTCCAGCGCGCGTTACATCGGCTTTTTACGATACGTTATAAATAATATAGCTGTACACGTACGGAAAGAGAGATTCCCGTACAAGCCTGAGTCATGTATAGACGCGCGCGGTGTATGTGCGCTTCTTTCGCAATGGTAATAACGATTACGAAACTTACGGGTAATTTTTTATTCGAGTCGAAGCTCGTTACTTCGAAATCGCTGAGCGCGAGAAATATCCTACGAATGCTTGCCGCGTAATATCGGCATCTAGAGCGCGCGCGACTTGTATATCGCGCTAAATAAGCTATTTACACAACAACAACTGCAGCGGCGGACGCGGAGATTTCGCGCGACGAATGTATCGTTAACTTTCTATACGTTATATCCTCGGGCTCTTTAACTGCACTATAAACAAAGTCGCGCCTACGGCCGCGTGTAACAATGCAAAATTTTCACTCGCGCGCGTACAGCTTGATATACGCCCGTCGCGGAGCGTAAATTCAATGAGCTCGAAATTTATCGAGTGTGTGTGTGAAAAAAGGTCCAAAAATCGCACTCACTCTCGTTACCGCCTCGAGCTCTCAACAGGTCGCCGGCTGCGAAAATCGGCTGATTCTTGGCGCCTTCCGTGTGATTTTTCTTCTCGTGCCCGACGCCGCTGGTCGAGCCGGTCCACAGCACCACGAGCAGAGCGACCAGCAGTACTATGGCCAAACCGACGGCGAACTCGGCTAGCCGGTGAGACGTGCATCTGCCGCAGCCCATCGCTGCTGCTGCTGCTCTTCTTCCTCCGATTCCCTCTGCCGTGAACTCTCCTGCTGCAGCCTCTCTGCTTCTCCTCCTTCTTCTTCTTCTGCTCTCTGTGTCGCGGAGCTTCTTCGTCTTTTTCGGCACAGACTCTCACGTGTCCCCACTGCGAAACATACGTACATGCACAGATATAGAGGGTACGTACTATCACGTGCCGCCGGTGTGAGACGGGAATAGGCATAGGTTTCGATGCAAGAAGATCGAGAGACGGAGCTTGCGCAGTATGGGGGCTTATTTTTAGGGCTAACTCTCCGGGCTTAATTAATTCGCGCACACCGGGAACCGCGCTTTATTTACGTATACAGAGTGGAAATTTTCGCTTTTGATTGGCAGCGCGCACGTGGCCGGCGAAATTACCGCTTGTCACTATAATACTGACCCGAGATGATCCGCCCACGTGTTTCATTGAAACTTTTCGAGAATTAATTCCGCCCTCGGCAGAGGCTTCCCGAAATAGATCAAAGCGGGCGAGAAAAAGAAGAAGGAGAAGAAGACTACTCCGGGTCAGAGTCAATCAGAAAGCCGGCCGGCGTATAATCGTCGGCGCGTCGACTCGGCGTCTCTGTCTTTGAGAGAGAAAGAGAGAGAGAGAGAAAAATACGCTCATCGCGGGCCGGCTTTTGGAGAATTCAATTATATACCTCGGTCGAGCGGTGGCTGCAGCTGTGATGATGCCCGATCGGCTGTTGCAGTGCGTAGTCCGCGGCGAGCGGCCCTCGCGGATCATCCTTCAGCCGGCTCGCCAAGCATCGGCGAGACGACGAGTAGCTCTTCAATTATATTCTGTCTGATGAGCGCGTCTGCGCTTTGTGTGTGTGTGTGTGTGTATAATATACCCTCGATGCGTGTGAGATGTTCTCTTCGCACGCATAAATCCTCGGCTATAGTCGACCGACGACAGATTGATGGATGATCGATCGTTGCAATACGTCGTTGCCGATGAAAGGCTCCTTGTGCTTTGTCGTCGCGCGCGGCGCAGTGTAAATATTATCGGCTCCTCCGCGGAATCGAGTAAATAGAGAGAAAGAGCAAAAAACTTTTCCTCATCCTCTTCAGCGCGTAAATCTCCGCTTTTCCGGGGCTATTTCCATCGGGAAGCGAAGTAAACACGGGTCGTCGCCTCGGAGAGAATCGACCGGATAACAGAATCCTTGAACGAGTCAGGGTCGTCGCGCGAGCTTTTCTCTTTCCCCTTTACGATCGTCTGCGCCGAGGAGGATTTCTCTGGATTTCGACTTGTTTTTTGCGCGGCTCGCAAAATGAGAGCCGTCTGCGGTATGGAGCGCCTGCGTATAGTCCTTCGCTTCTCGTCTCGTGTCCTGAAACGCAAAAAATAAACGTACATGTAAGTAATGCTTTTACTCGGAATAACGGCATCGCTCGGTTTTATTGTTGCGTCTGCGCGGGCTGAATATTCGAAGGGATCGCCTCGATGTTAATATTTCGACGAAACTTTTTTCGACCGATTTTTAAAGCGCAGATGGAAAAAAATCAACAGCGTGTGAAATGTCATCTCTCAGCGTTGAGATAAGTCATCGTTCTCGGGCCAATAAAACGCCTCGTTTAATACAGCTGCCGACAAAAAGCCATCAGATTTTCCCGCCTCCGATGCGTGTGTGTGTGTGTGTGTGTGTGTGTGTGTACTTACAGGCCAATTAGAGAAGGCATTTTTTCGCGGCGCGTAAAAAAGCCGAGAAGCAGCACACACGACTCTCTCTCGGGCCATTTGTTACTAAACAGAGACTCTCCATAGACGATCTGCTCGCACATCTCCCCTTCGCGCACGTACGTACGAAGACTTTTTGCGGCTCTTACATACATGTATATATTTATAACCGAGCTCTTGCGGTCGGGAGCCGAAGAGGAGGAATAAAAAAAAAAGCGCGCGCGAGAGCGAGCGATAAAAAAGAGCGAAAAAGAGAGTAGCTGTTCGTCCGCACTTGGCAGTCTAAGGAGCCGTGACAAAAAGTCGTATATACGCTTGGTGACGGGCAGTCTCGTCGTCGTCGTTGGAATCTACATGAGATTGTGCGTGAAAAATGTATTTCATCGACTTGAAAGCTTTTTTGCGCTCTCGCTTTGTTCCTCGATAAGGCAGCCGATTTCAAACACGAGGATGTACAAAAGAAACAACGAAATTCAAACCGACCACCTTCGCGCGCGCTTGCACATATGAAAAACGATCTTCAAAAGTCGTCCGCCCGGTCGACGAACGTAAAAGTGCAGCAGGCAATTAGAGACGCGCGTATACAACCGACCTTTTTCTCGAGCGTAAAAAAATAAGAGTACAGACTCTCGCCTTTTTCGGCGCGGCGCAGTTTAGAAGAAAGAGTTTAGCGTTATTTGCGCGTATAAAAGGCGAGAGAACGGGAGGAATCAGGGTCGTGTTCCGTAGAAGGCCGCGGATTACACGATCGAAAATTGAGCGATTATAATACGCGCGAAAGAGATGTATCGCGGCGAGAGAGAGAGAGAGAGAGAGAGAGAGAGAGAGATGTGCTCTTTTTTTAGGAGGATCGCATCGGCGCGGATTAAAGGAAAAACGATAGGGGCTACTCCGATCTTTTCGAGGAATCGAGGGTTCGTTATGCGGATAGGCGTGGAACAAAGGATCCGAGATAAATCGATGCAGCGCGAGATCATTCAGGCTGGACGCTGATTCATATATAGGAGACGCGCATTGGTATTCCGACTGGGAGACGTCGCATCTCTAATGAAGAAATTTAGCTGTCTCGGCGTATACTTTCCCGAGCGAGGAGCAACGACGTGTTCCGGTCTTTAGGACTGTTGTATATATACTCTTATCCTATATGCTACTGCCAGTATAGAGTCTATATATAGCGAGGAGTTACTCAGACTGATTAGGAATGCCCTCCGCGCAAAGCCCGCATATATATATATATATATATATATATATATATATATATATGAGTTTGATCCGCCCCGAGAAAAAATGTATCCTCTTCTTCGTGTGTGCGTTTGCCTGATTTTGAAATGGTTCTCTGCGAAAAACCCGCCGGAGGGTCTCGAGTTCAACATTATTATGCCATATCCTGTAAATCACGCTGGAAACAATGCAGGATAATAAATAACCAAGATAGGACAATGATACAGCTAATTTTTCACCATCTACAGCCGCATATTACTAAACACACAAAGCCTGTCGAACCGATCGAACGTATTTACACTCCTATTTTTCAACGGTTTATTGTTCATAAATCGACGGCTAGAGAATTCTATTATGACCGCCGCGACCGGCTGCGCGAGTGATACATAAGTAATTTCTTTATTTACGAATCGCTACATCCCATACGCAATAATATACACGTATACCAGCTTTCAAAACATTTTTTTTAATCCCGGCGATTCGTTCGATGATTTGTGTTACATATAACACGTCGTTTGGCTAATCCACGCCAACGATGATCCAGCCTCGAGATTGCGCTCGATTGACTATATGCTGATTGATCGATTCATCTCGCGCTGATGTATATAGGTGTGTAGGCATTAGTCTCGGAAAAAGGAGGGCTGAGAGAGTGTATAAGCGTTTTTGCGCGAAACCGCTCGCCGACGATTATACACAGGCTCGCGTGGGCGACGACTCGCTTAATCTCTCTCAAGAGAGTGGGAGAGGAGAAAAAAAAGAAATGAAGCTATATACCTGCGCTCGTCGCGCGTATAATCTTCTGGGAACGATCTCGGCGGCCGATTTTTCATCCGGCTCGTCGTAAATTAAGCGGCGGAGAAACAATCCGGACGATAATCGCGGATTTACAATTCATCATGTCGACTAGTTAGCGCAAGTCACTGCTCGCGCGAATATCTTCCGCGAGAGTCGGATATTCTTTGTAGTCGAAAGTTTCGAGACACGGGATGTTTGGGCAGGAGTAGGGGGCTGATAGGCTACTCTCGCTTAAAGAATTCATTCATCCGCGAACAATGCGCTACTCTCACGGTAGTCTACTACGCCTTATATACACTCCCTATCAAAAGCAGCTGCATTAGGTGTATACGCGTGTGTATAAATTTGATAAGTCGGCACCGTAAATTGAATATTCAAAGTAGCGTCCAACCGCGAAACGGACAATAGCCTAGAGGAGAGGATCGAGAAGAAGCAAACGTGTCCGTCATCGCCGGGCGCCTCTCGTCTCTATGACGAATGAAATCCGATTTCGAATTCTTGGCGCGGCGGTCTGTGCGAAGGTTATATACACGCTTTGCTGTGCGATCGAGGGAGTCGCGGGCGATTTTATCGCGGCGAGACGATTCTTGCCAGAGATTATTTTCGAGTCTCCGTGTAACGAGTCGTCGTCCGGCTGCTGCAGCTGCGCGACAGTGTCTGTATACACACACGCGAATGGGGGAGAGATTATCAAACGTGTGTGTACGGCTCTCGTATCAAGATGTGTATAAGCTCTATCTCGCTCGAGAGCGGCGACTTGGCAGAGAGTCAAGTGTTCACGCGCTCGTGTGTGTGGGTGTGTTTCCGGCAATCATATTTATTCGGTAAATCAGAGCATAATTCAATTAGGCATTTTTCGAGCTTGTTAACGGCCCTTGTAGTCACGTGTAAAGCTATAAACATTCGGACTTTATTGACGCGCGCGCTGTCTGTCTGCCAGGGAGAAAGAGTGTGTAAAAAAAGCTCGGGTTAAAGAATTTTAACAGCTTTCGCCGCGATGTATTATACGCAAGCGAGAATCGAGCACTGCTGTATTATAGTATTAAGCGCGGAAATCAAACGCGCGACACAAAACTCTCGCGCAGCTCTTATCTCGCATCTCTCGTCGGATTGAAAAATTCGCGCGAACTTTTCCAGAGCTGCCTCGAGTACACGCGCGTGTCAACGTCGAGTCGAGAGATTATCCGATTCGCATATTTATACACTATATAAGTGAATAAAGAGTGCGCTTTGCGTCAGGAGAGCGTATATATAAAAACAGAGAAATAAATCTGTCGCCTCTTCATTATGCGTCGCGAGAGATAATCGAGTTTCCAAGCCTCTTTCTCTGCTGATGCGCGATAAAGTCCGCTGAAAAGTATCGACGATATATCCCCCACTTTTCATGCGTTAATTGAATCTCCTCGCTCTTTGTCGCGATCGTGTGTAATACGCGCGTAATTATATATTGTGTCACTTGTGTACACGATCGTCCCCTCGATTTTTCACGTATACATCGACGAGTGAGTCACATCGTTTCTTTTTCTCCTTCCGATCAGAGTGTATATTATTATTTATTGCAAAATTTTCGCGCAGCAGCGACATCACATAATAAAGAGCGATCTGCGCGGAATAAAATCGAAGAACTGGACGCGCGAAGCGCCACCGGAGCCTCTCGAGTACTATCCGTATCAAAACAAGCATGTATATAATATGACTGCCACACAATCGAAGCGTGTCTGTGTACACGAGATACACGGGCGAAAAAATTCGCATATACACGCAGCCGACAAGGACTGACTCTATTGCAGCCACTTGATGAGATGTTTGCTTTCCATCGCTCTTTTTTACTCGATCTATAGACAACGATCACACGGACCTCCCGGGTGTCTACATCGAGAGGGAACAAGAGGACCTCTGGGTTGCATTGTCCTTGGTCTCTATTATATCGTCGCATAAGCCGGTGTACGTCAGAATTTATCGACACCTTTGGAATGCCGAAAAAGAATGGCGAAATTTATGGGGGCGGGTTTCGGCTCGGACAATGCGGTCTGCAGAAAAAAATTGAGTAGCATTATATGGCAGAACCGATAAGTTCGGATTCCCGGCTACTGCTGCTGATGTATGCAAAGCCGCGGGCTATTAATAGAATACAAAGCGCGAACGAGAGAGAGAGAGAGAGAGAGAGAGAGGCGTAGGGAAATATTTTCGAAAAATTATACGCCGCGCGGCATCGATCATCTCGCTCGGGGATTTTAACGAATATAACGCTTATGTGTTTGGATTTCCTTATTTACCGTTTTTCCGTTCAACAAACGCGCTCTACTCACGGAAGCTGCATCGCCGATTTATTCAAAATCAATTAGTCGCGAGCTGCGCGTGCACCGTGTATGATAATGTAAATAGAAATTCCGCCGCGTGCACAAGACTAATGGCGAAGGGGAAATTTAATTCAGTTAGTCGGCAATTTCTTGTGTAAACAGAGCTCGCCGTTCTTAATTGAATTCTATTTTCCGACTCGACTAGCTGTGCTCTCCCTCTCTCTCCGCGCAGTATTATACCGAAAGAATTGAATTTTCAAGCGACGGCATGCGCTAAAGAGCGATTAGATCACCGCCGGTCAGTCGCGGCGGCCGATGGCTCTGCAAAAGCTTGCTCTCTCTCTCTCTCTCTCTCTCTCTCTCTCCCCCCCTCTCTCTCTCGGCGCTTGCGCGAGGTCTAGGTCGCTTATACTATTCTCATCGCTCCGGACTGAAAGAGAGAGTTGTAGCACGTGCTGCGGAAGTGTATAGCCGCGGCGGAGTTTATCTGTATCAAAGCCGAGCCTATATCGATGCGGATCGTTGGGATATACTTTTCGACCTCGCGAAAAATGAATTCCTTTCGAGCCTCTGTGTCTGTGTATGCTTTACTCGCACATGTGTTTCAGAGATAGAGAGAGAGAGAGATAGAGTTCTAAATTTACGAATAAGAAGCAGGAAGCGCTCGATCGATGTGGTATTTATGCTCGCTCATTATCATATTTTTGTGGGACGCGAATTCGGGAGGCGCGCGCGAATAAAGTTTTTTGACTGACGAGCTGCGAGCGAGTGGCTATAAAAGCGAGACTGAAATTTATGAATTTGAATGTGTAGGAGCGAGAGAGAGAAGGTTGCTTGGTAGTAAAGTATCGATCCGCGAGTGGGAAAACAGATATTTATGCATTTTCAGCGCCAAACGATCCTCGTCGCGATTTCTCACGCATAAGTTTGCGACATTCGACGTAAAAATCCCAGCCGAGATAAAAGAGATTCCGTTTTATTGCCCAGGACGCGTGAATTACTGTAAGAGGCCTTGCCTTGTATAACTCATCTTTTACGGTATACTTATCGGCTCGGCGGCAGCGCTAATTGTGCTACTTATACGCACCTCTCGACTCGGAAGCCGAATTTCTCGTAAATCACGCGACGCGCGTTCGGCATCGCGAGTGTGACCATAAAACCCTCGCACTTATACACAAACACGCACACACGTGTGTGTATTAAAAAAAATCTCAGTTCTCTCTCTCTCTCTCTCTCTCTCTCTCTCGCGCGCGCGTGTGCGCGCATCCTCAGTCACCGAATCGAAACGACGCAGCTCTAACAGCCTCTCCTTCCTCAATAAAATTCCAGCGAAGCGTTACACAAAAAAGCTCGGAATATAATCGAACGATTAACGGCGTTAAAAGCCAGTGTCCACGCCGTGAGCATTACTTAACAGTCGTATAGAGCCGCCGCACGATGACGATTCGAGTTTGCGTAACGACGCGCCACGCGGCTTATTAACCGGCGCGGCGGCTGACGTTTTCGACAAGTGCAGCAGCGGTGGCTTATTAATTATTTATAAGCTCGACTTTAGCACTCGCGTCCCGTCGTGTATTTATACGCGAGTCCAATGACAGCCGGTGCCGCTGTGAATTCGGAAAAATTATTCGAGGAGAGAGATCTATGGGTTTGTTTTATACTCGCTGTGACTGACGGCGGACGGTAGGGAGGCGCGATAACGATTCCTATTTAGCGCACGTCAATGAAATAATAGCCTCGAGAGAGCAGAGAGAGAGAGAGAGAGAGAGAGAGAGAGAGAGAGAGAGAGAGAGAGAGAGAGAGAAAGAGAGAGAGAGAGATACGGACCGAAAAATTGTCTATACAAAAGCCCGAGATCTTATGTTGAGAGGATTAAAGTGAAACGCGGCGTGAATTACCGAACGCAGCGTGAGGCGCGCGGATGCAATTATATGCCGAGAGTTTGCCGAAGCGCTTTGACGTCGTGAATCGAGCGACTGACGTACACTTATAATCGGAGAGATGGGAAAACGAGCCGTTCTCTCTTATATACCTACCGTGTGCGAGCTTGGATTTAAATACTCGTTAACGCGCGCTTTTTCTCTCTTTACACACACTACCGTATGCTCTACTGGCTCTTTGTGCTCGATTGTGTGCAGTCGATGCGCGGTATAGACTTGCGAGCGAGCAATTTACGATTTTGTTTTGAGCGTGAAGGCGACTGCACATCGCGCACGATGATTCAAGTTTATTTCCAAATATTTTTATAAAAACTTGGCGGCGTTTCAAGCGCGGCGCTTTTTATGTAATTCACGAGAGGTTCCTCCTCGCACACGTGCATCCGAGAGAAGAAAGCTTTCGATCTATATATAAATATTCGGAATTTCATCTACACTGCCACTGCTGCATAATATAGCACAATCTAATGAATTTTATTGCACATCGATTTTACGCAAGAGAAAACCAGCCTCGACGCGTTAATTTTCTGACTGGCTTATATACATCAGAGAAAGTGAAAAAATAGAGAGATGACCGATCGAGATTTCGATTTTCCAAGCTCGATCAATCTTCGAGAGTCGTTGCGCGCGACAGAAGCGCAGCGTAATATCGACGCTTGCAAACACGCGCATATAAACCGGCGCAAGAGATCGCTGCGAACAAGACATAAAAACCGACGACGACGATGAAAAAAAAGTGTCTACAGAGAGAGAGAGAGAGAGAGAGAGAGAGAGAGACGATCGCGCGTATAGTGTGGCAGCTCGGCTCGTCCGAAAAAAGAGCGAACGCTATCAACTCTCACGTAACGCAGGCTTGCTCGCGCGAGTATTTTTAGTAAATAAGATTGCAATAATCTTGCCTGGCAGACTTTTTTCTCGTCACGCGCACATTCGGCTCTATTCGAAAGTTTGCCGATCTAAAAATGCTCCGCGAGATCTCCCCGGAATATACACAAGCATGGGAGCTTACGAAATACTGTGTTTATCTCTCCGGTCAAATATTGGCAGTGATGTAGACGCGCGAGCAGGCGTCGCTGCGTATAATCAAACGCGCATCGGGCGAGCTAAAAGTACAAAAAAATTTATCCACACCCGCGCAGCATCCGTCGTCGGGGATGTCGATCGTCCCGTGCATTACATAAACGTCTGCGCTCTCGGAGCAATGAAACAAAGCGCCGATGTGTTATATGTAACTCGGGTCATCGTGCGGCGAGCTTTTATCTCTCTCTCTCTCTCTCTCTCTCTCTCTCTCTCTCTCTCTCTCTCTCTCGGCTCGAGAGACTCCTGTCAAATACTATCGGCCGCGCGTATATTACGCGTAGCGGTGGCAGAGTAAGGCGTCGTAAATCATAAAATCATAAATGCGCCGGGATAAATATTCATCGCGAGGGGCGTGGAGAAAGATAGAGAAAGAAAGAGAAAGAAAGAGAGAGAGAGAGAGAGAGAGAGAGAGAGAGAGAGAGAAAGAAAGAGAGAGGCTACTGCCGGGCTTCATTCATGAGCTAGCTTCGACTCGTTATGGAGATGTAGTAGCGGATATGCCTTCGCGGAACGTCCGAAGGAGGAAGTCGCTCTTCTCTCTCTCTTCTGCAGCGGAGAAGCGAGAGATTTGGCTCGCGCGCACCCTTTTTCCCAGCCGCGCGAGCAATCAGCGCAGCCTTTTCTGAGTAATTCGCGCGCTTTCAGAGGCGAAAAATCGCGCCGTGATGTATGTACTGCCACGGCTACGCGAGAAGAGAGAGAGAAAAAACGTTATTAACGTCAAAATAAATACCGACGGAAAGTCGCTTCGAAGTATGTGCGAAAGAATGTGTACGCACTCGGTTGTCTATCACGTCGCTCCGGACTTTTTCTCTCCTCGAGAGAGGCGTCATAATCGCCCGTGTACACGCGGGGAGAGGCATCGTGTAGCCTATGGGTGAAAGTCCCAACAGTTGCAAAACGTCCGATGGACCGGTAATAATCGCTCTTCGAGGGTATATGTACACATAACACGCGCGCGCGCGCTTACGCACGAATAATTTTGCGTCGCGTGTATCATGGATGTGATTAAAAAAAATTATCTCTCATTATTACCGCTGCAGGTTCGAGAATAGATTTACGAGCCTTTGATGAGCTGGAGCGAGTACTGAACTTCCAAGGACTTTTATTTTAGGACCACAGCGCCGCGCGAACAAAGTAACATATTAATCCATAAAATTGAATTACAGCCGAACACAGCGACGCGCGTGTTATTATAAAAAGCGTCGCATGTATACACAGCGCTTCTTTCAGGCTTTTGAATAATTCCAAGCTGCGTGTGTGTGTTACATCTCGAGGGAATTTTTTGAAGGTATATCGCCTAGAAAAAGCTGCGCCTGCATGTTCGCCGCGCGGCTCGCGAGTAATGTGTCGCTGCAGCAGCACACAAAGGAATTATTTTATCGCCGGTAATAACCTGTCTGGACAAATATTCTCCCCTTTTAGTGCAGCAGAGCGATGAACCAGATTCCAGAAACACAGTTTTCTACAAGTTCGCGCTATTGCGCAGCATATAAAGCGAAAGAAACCGTTGCATCGCGGTCTCGAATGATTTACGCGGCAATTTTCATGGAAAAAACTATAGCTTATAAGCTATAGCTGCAACGTCGATGTTTATCTCGAATCAATCACCCTCTCGTAATTGTTTCAAAGCCGCCGCTCATTGTTTGTCTCGTTGCGATTCTCTCCGCTTGTACACACAAATCGGGGCCCTCGTTACTTTTTTCTTTAACGCGCGAGCTATTATACCCGTAATGGCGTTCGTTTAGTCGCGTCGATTGCCAAGATCACACAGCCGCTCGGCGACGGTATATTTACCCATATCGAGAGAGTATAAGAGAGAGAGATAATGGCCTCCGATGTGTCTGTTAATCCCCCTCTGCGAATCCTTCAGTGTGTATACACTGTTGACTCTCTCGCGCGAGAGAAAGAGTTACTTTGCAGCGCGCGCGCGGCTGCGCCTTTCCAAGGCCGGCTTTAATTCGATAATTCAGATGATTATCGCGCGCACGAGCTCCTCGGAAGGCATTGCCGAGCTATGAACCTTCTAAGGCTCGGGAATTGCCCCGTGTACTGATTTCATAATTTGACGTGGATACAGCGAGATAATGGGTGAGGCGTTATTATGTGATGTGCGAAGTTCTGATTTTTTTCTTCAACATATCGCAGTTTGTGATTGAATTTGAGTTTTTCCTCGAGGGCATAACTAGAGACTCTCTACAGGAGACTTGCATTATTAGACACGACAAGGTTGCCCAACAGCCTCCTCGATTCCTACGTTCACGAATTGAATGAGTCACTCCAAAGCATTTAAACGCTACGATTAAAAAAAAAATATTCTACAAAAAAATCAACTTTACGGCTTCCGCCATACGCAGCGCACAATCAAATGGTACGACAACCTAAAGTCGCTCTTATCCGCGGGCGTTATTGACAATACGTACAATCCGTTACACTCCCTGTACACACATACACAATACTCATTGTTACACGAAGCCGGTTTTTTCGCTTTCGGACACGCTATCAATCGCGCCTGGTATTACGAATCGGGCATAAATAATAAGACGGTCTCTCTCCCACGCGCATCTCGTACACGCACAAAAGTCACCGAGGAGCTGCGAGGCAAAACAAAGGGACGAGTTCGAGAGAACATCGCGTAGAGGTGGGGGCTTTTTGTCTCATTACGCGCGCTAAGAGGCGTGAAATTGAGATAAAAAGCCCGTGACCGTTAGGGCCTGCAGCAGCAGCTTCGTGGATGTTACGTTAAAGCGCGCGTGAAAAAAAGGCGCCGCTTGTGGTTTATGCGCCGTTTCTTTAATTATACGCGCGGCGAGGGCTTTCTTTTTAGCCACGAGAGGGAGACGTTCGTTATCGCGACAAAGAATCTGTGCATGCCTGAAGAAGGAGGAGAAAATTTTCTCGCTTTTTATGGCTTCCGCGAGATGAATTCGCGCGTGAAACGAATTTTAAAATTCATAAACGAGACATATCCGAGCTGCCTTCAGTCAGTCGATATAATTTCTCCTCTCGAGCGATCAGAAACTGAAAATCCTGTAATCAGCTCGTATCGTTAATAAGAGCCTTTTAGCTCGTAATGCAAGTACTTAACGAGCAGGTAGTGAGAGTCTAGCGTGTAATTCAGCGATGCGGTGTGCATACATCCAGTACTTGCGTGTGTAGAAGCAAGCATTATATATACTTATATACACACTTCATACAGACTCGACGCTCGAATTAATAAGCGAACAGCCAATTGAATTAAGCGATTAACCGGCTGAAGTGCGCCCGATATACACGAAGCCGAACGTGTTTGTGTACAGAGCCAGGCGAATATGTAGTGCGATCGAGCTTTTCTCGACTCACTTGCTCGCGCGACGCCGTCGTGTTGTATATGTGAAGAAATCGCTCGCGACTAACGAAGCGGATTGATACGTCGGACGGGCATATTATGTGCATAAAAATGAATCCTGTGTATATATAGGTATATACATGTACGGAACTATGGAATTCGGAATACGTGGAAATTCAAATGAAGCGCCGCGCTGCGTGTGATTATCGTTTCACTTACTCCACAGATTTTCGAGGGAAGAATTAAAGTTCACACACGGGAACAATGTCGGTTAATCAGCGCGAGCCGAGGCTTCGTCTCAAATTCAGCCGCGAAGAATTTGCTCGCGGGGACAAAAATTTCATCCAGGAATGTAAAAACAGACGCGAAGAGCTGTCCTGCAGCGAGAACCGATATGACGCGTATTAAGTGTATACCAACGTTCAATTTACATTCGATTCGTTTCACTTCTGTGCTGCGAATCAGCTGTGATCGATTTATACCGCGTGTAAATGTGGCGGCCGATCGAAAATCGATTATCAACTCAATGAGCGCAACTGCGAAGCTTATTAACGACGATAATAATTCATAAGTATACGTTCGTCGACCCATCCAGTCACACGTCATCACGTGGATTTAAGCCGACGAATCTCGATTTTCCGCGGCGAAAAGTTCAGTCTGCAGTTTCGCGAGGTCGCCTGATGGCCTCGATATGGACAAGAAGACAGTGTAACGTATATAACAGTTGGAAAATCCGACAGCCCCTGCAGCAGAAATCGCGCTGACGTGCGCCGATGTGCCAGGCTAAGTGGAAAAAGGAGACGTATACGTATATATAATACACACTCGAAAATCATCGCACGCGTTTACACGATGCGCGAGCGTCGGCGCTTTTGCCACGTCCGATTAGCCAACTGCACACAGTTATAGCGGTGTGTAAGATATATATATATATATGTATATATATATATACACACACACACACACACATATTTCCTTTATGCTCTTTGTTGCTTATGCTACATGGACAGACCTCGCATCAACGTTCTTATTAATAGATTTTTCACGCGCGTTTATTGGAGTATATAGGTATATAGGCATAACTGGTGGAGAAATTTTCTCTCTCTCCCGAGTTTCTTTATTCAGGCGCATGGGTTAATGCGCTCTCTCTCTCTCTCTCTCTCTCTCTCTCTCTCTCTCTCTCACGCGCGCGCTTTGTTTGTCGCGACTCTGCCTTTTATTTTAGTTCTCGCTCCAGTGGGATGATTAGACTGTGCAAACAAGCGAGGGTGCGCGCGCGCGCGAGCGCTTTTGATAATGAGAGAGAGAGAGAGAGAGAGAGAGAGAGAGAGAGAGAGAGAGAGAGATGAATTTTTCACTCGACGCACATGTGTTATATAGTCGAGATGATAAACGCTCCCTCTCTTTTACACTCACTGTATTACCCGCGCGGAATCGAATTGTTCACTTCCGAAACGCGAGTATACGCGAATGAAAATATTCACGGCGTATAAAAATAGCCGAGCGCACGAGTTTTGTGTAAGGCTGCGCGTATACGTATACTATAATGGTCGTCGCTGCCGGAGCGTCGCTTATCTATTCGCGACTACTTACAAGAAGGCGGCACACACAATAATTGTCACGTGAGAAGAGACGCACACGGCGCCTCGAGCGAAATTCCGGTTGCGCCGCGCGAAATTATGTACATCTCTCTCTCTCGCTCGCTTGCGAGGGAAAAATTATCTCAACGAGTACTTTTCCTCGGACGTATAATGATATGAGTGTGGGTATTACAGCGTTTCTCGCCGAAAAATTCACGCCGACGAGCGCCGGCCGCTCTCGCTCACAAGCGCGCGATTATTTTAAATGCTAATGCCGTATCGGCACGTCACGCCGCGCGCGTGTCGAGGCAGTGTGTATTAGCCGATATCGAAGGTTACGGAACACCCAGCGGTAAAGCGGATGGCGATGATAATGTGAATGAATGGATCATCCTCGGCTCGAGCTTTCCGGCAAATATTGACCGAGTGTGCAACGAGGAAATCTCATCGGCTGCATCCACGTGCTCCGCGAGTATAATACACTGCGCGAAATTCAATTCATACCGTGTCATCAACCTCTTCCGACGCGGTCTACGTATGCAACAGCCAAAAAAATCCTACCTGTCCAGGAACTATCTCCTCATCCCTCAACCAGACGAGGTCCACTAGGTGTCCACACAAAATATACGACTCGAATAAAAAAAAAAGTACGAACCAACCATAAAAAAAAACAACAAAAAAAAAAATTCACGCGCCGTCCTCCCCGATCGAGCGCGAGAGAGTGACTCCGCGCGGAGCAGTGCTTCGAGCCGGCGAGGAGGATCGGCAACTACTGATCGCGCGCTCGGCCGCGACTGACTGCCTAACTATACCAGCAGCAGCGGCGGCGGCGGTTGTTCGCTCGCTCGCTCGCACGCGGGGCCCCCGAGGGAGTGGCAAGGAGAGCGAGCAGTCGCCGCCGCGGACTCGGAGAAGAGACCCTCTACTCCACTACTCTATACACACGCGGAACAGAGCGAAGAAGAAGAAGAAGAGGAGGAGGAGGAGGAGGAAGGGGATATAGCGTAAGCAGCTACCGCCGCTCGAGCGAAATCGCGCGTACAATGCGCAGAGCGCCCGAGCGCCGGCGAATTGATTGATACGTGTGCCGCGTGAGTTTATTGGCCGCGGGTAGAAAAATCGAGAGTGGTCAAAGTGTACCGCATAAGCGGGGAAAGCTCTCTTTATTAAAATAGAGCGGCGCGCATCAATTTTTCACTATGCATATGCAGCTTTAATTGGCACGAGCGGCCGGTACCAATGCACCCGGTGATAAATGGCTGTGGTGCAGTTGTATTGTAAAAGAGATGACGAAAAAATAATAAAGCTCGCGAGCGAATTGAATAGCGCAGCGGTGGAGAGCGTCCATATACGGTGCAGAGACGCCGCGATATCGCGCGCGATGATATAGGCTTCGCCCTTGTATGTATGTAAGCATAACGACGATCTACACACACATGTATATATACGCGCTTTTTGTTTTTCCCTCTCTCGCTCTCTCTCTCTCCCTTATACGCGTCTCTTTCTCTCCTTCCTTTTCCTTCCTTTGTCCCTTTTCGATTTATCGCCCGGAGAGTGATCTCAGCGAGCGGAGAGGGCGAAGAGTGATTTGTTGCGAGTCTGCAGTGCTCTAGGATCATCCGAGCAGCTCACACTCGATATATATCGACTTTTGTTATATTCGAGTGAAACGCCGATTCGCGATGTATTATATGCGAAATTATTAATGTATGCCCGCGTGAAATAATCGAGTAACCGGCTCGCGGCGGATCGTAAATAACTTTTGTAAAATCGTTAATATTTATAAAAATACAATGTGCGCGGCGCGGGGAAAAAATAAAAGGAGTGAAAAACCCATGATACCGGTTCCCGTGCGTTTAAACGTGTATAGAGTGTGCAGTCGCGTGGAGATAAAATTTATCGGAAAAAATATACGCGCGAGCTTCGTTGTTATACGCGCGAGATTAACTTGATACAATATGCCGATTTTTTACGGCGGGAATGTATATAAATTCCTTGAGATAAACGAGTGTGTGTGTCTCTGCGGCAAAAAGGCGCTTATCGATCCGAATCTCCGTGTATAGCTGCGTAAACTCTGTGTACGCACTGCTGAGTGGAATGTCTATACGTATACGTCTATTAAGGCACTATTATTTATAACACTTTGAAACACTCGCGATTATTAATAAGAGAAGGAGATTTCGTTAAAAGCGCGATTCAATTAAGTGCGCGCGAAGCTCGCGCATTATCGCAGGCTATGCAAATGAGTAGTGCTATTTAAGAAACCTGCCCCGAGCATGTACAGTAACTAATTCAATCCGAGCAATTAGCGCCGGAATCGACAATACACTTCGATTTTCTCCTTTCCTCGTTCCATCCCAACAAACCGCCTCTCACTCTCTCGCTTATCGTCCTCTCGATTCCAGATAGACGCGGGAAGCGCCGAGAATGGCGACGAAAAAGCTCGTGGCCTTAAATCAAGCATATTTATACGCCCGTAAAAAGGAGGCGCGAAAGCCGCGCGCGTGTACAAACGCTATGCAGAGCGAGAAGAAGAAGATTTCGCGCGCGGCCGGTCATCATCAGTCACACTCGCAACGATATATTCCCAAGCTGCTATGCTGCAGAGAGAAGGAGTAGCTCATCCTCACACGCGCGGCAAGATTTACACGTCGCGTCGTCGCACGCGAGAGCTGGGCAGTAGCAAAAAGCCGAAAGAATAATAATTGCCGTGGTTTTCTCAGGGGTCGCGTATTATGTTTTTCACGCGGAAAAGGCTCGAGTAGGAGCTAGCTATACTGCAGTTGTGTAAAGTATACTCGCGCGTGTAGTGGGCATCATACAGAGGCTATTTTGCAAACAGTGGGATATTCTGAGAGTTCATTAGCATGGGAGCGAGAGAGGATAGGCAGACACACGAGGTGAAAATTGATTGCCGCCTCGCCAATGCCAAAGCGGCGATTTAAAATCTGAAAAATCGGAAGGGGCATAAAGTAGCACGCGCGCCGCATGCGTATTGCGCGCGCCGGCGACCTTCTTCGCTCTTTTTTTCGCGCCTCTATGTATAGACTCTTAGCCGAGAGCTTTTCGATATACTGTACCTTATATACACTTCTGGGATTAATGGGAGCGTTTTGCGCGGGAAGTTTAAAAATAGCGAACGCGAGGCGAAGATTAGCTAATTGATTTTCACTGCTCCCCTCGCGCGCCGGAGAATTTCTGCGTGTGTGTAAGCTACATACACCGGATTACCTTGATGTTCCTCGTGCGCGCGTGTACTTCACCAAAGTGGCTTTTGATTAAAGAAGCTCAAGTATTTCTCGTATACGCGTTCTACACTTCTGCGCGTCTCTTTTTGTCCGCAGCCGCGGCGGCAGAAGCAATATCTAATATCTTAGTAGAGAAAGGAGGAGAGCCGATCCCGCGCACTTTACTACTTACACTCTTGAAATTGCGCGTCTCGTGTGCGTAGGTGACGGAAATGGATTCTTCACAAAGAAGGTCCGGTCGAATGCATCGCGTCTGTCTCTCTCTATCTCTAGGCTCGTTTGTCTTTCTTCTCTCAAGAGGCTATTCTTCCACAAACACTTTGCAGCTCGGGCTGATTGGGCTTGATTTACGCTCGTAACTCCGCGCGCGAGCCTGATATACATGAAAATTTCGAGGTCGAAATTTCCGCGCCAATTAAAAGGCCAGTGGACAAATGGAGGTTTACGGCGCATAAAACGTTTGTTATGCGCAAATTCGAGAAGATTGCGCCATCGCGCGAGAAGATGATGGAAAACATCAAAAAGTTTACGTTATTATAATATCCTGTATTAGAGCCTGTGTACCAGCCATTATTCAGGTGAAAATTTGAATACAATTGGGCGGTCTCGAGAGAGCTTTCCTTTATTTCGTACTATACTACACATCAATACATATTATTAAAATCTCGTTTCATTGTTGCACGGACGTTTTTTTATTTTTCAAGTCACCGGTGGAATAGGAGAATCGCACAATAGAATGAGCCGTCGCGCTGACGTCACAATAGCTCTTTAAAGCCGGCTCCCGTAAAACTTTACACCTGCGATTCAGCCTGGCAATTAACGCTTATACCTTCGCACACGCGGGTTATACACATATAAATCGCCTCGTCATCTCGCGAAAACCGAAAGTACACGACTCGACCTGCCCACGCGCGCATCCAACACTCCCCGAACCGCTGCATATAAATATCACTTTCCCGATAAATCCCATTATCGCTAGCTCTCGACGGGAATGCAACGAACGAACGGACGTCTCTATACACGGCACACAGATAGTCCGCGGAATGAGCTGCATCGCTCGCAGCGAGAGTCATACACCTCTTGCTTGCTTGAGCGCACTTACATTCGCATTACATTCATCGCGCGCCGGTGTATATCCCTTTACTGCACAGGACGAGCCCCTGCTGCTACATAGGAGTATAGGTATGGATCCGAGAGAGGAGCCGCAAAGGAAAAATAATAACGAGTATATACGAGTTCAATGCGCGCGCTTGCATTGTTAAGCGATTGCATCGCCGTTGATCTCTGCAGGACGGACGCTGTGCGGCGATGTATACTGCACAACAGGTTATTCCTTTGGCGCAATTCTAATATTTACATAGTATCGGGGAGAGCCTGTGCCGTACGGTTCATTAAGTCAACGCGTAATAATATGAAGCTCATGAATAAATCCAGGAAATTGTCTCTCTTATGGCTGGCTTGCGGAGTGCGTGCTTTATGATATGTGTCCTGAGAGTAGCCGTGTGTTTATGCGTGTTATAAATGTGGTAAATTTTCATTATTATGTCACGAGAGCTGGGTTATTAAGTCAGTCGGCTGTGAGCGTAATATGCACGGGGATAGTCTAGTGTGCTTACATAGACGATGTTATCGGGTTTCACGTTGTAATCGACCGGAAGCCGTGTATTTGTAATAATTTTTTTTTATTTTAATCTCTGCAGTTTTACGATTGCGCTAATTCCTTACAAGTTTGCTCGTCGCGCAAGCACTCTCCGCGAAAGCTGAAAAATTCAGGGCTTCCTCGTAAATTTGCGGAATAATTTTATGACTTGTTAAAAAATGTCTGACGCGCAAAATCCGACCCGATTCTCAGAGATAAAAATTCGAGCGCGCGTAATAAAAGTCGCGCGCGTTTCTGGAGCTACCACACTTTACACTTCTCGAGCGTTCAATCAAGGGAGTTAATTTTTATCTTTGCATACATCGCGAGACAATGTATTAAGAAAGTTAAACCGTAATTTTTTCTCTCGAATAAGCAGCGAATCTAACTTCAACAAACATTTTTTTTCTCGTTACACAACGCGGTGTGTCGAATCATCAAACGCGGCAAGCTCTCCCCTTCGTCTCGCTTGACTTCACTCTCGTCAGGCTTAACGAGTCCGAAATTGACACGCGACTTCGATTTAAAAAGTAAAGCGATTCTCGGAAGTGCGTATACCGCCCGAAATCCTCTTGAGGCCGCGCAACAAGTGAGCGAATCGGCGAGCACTGGTGTATATACAATAATTTTTGGCAGCCATCGTCGTGCACACTCGCGGATTATTTTCGACCGAGAGGCTTTTCTGAAGCCCGATTAAATCCTCGGGGGTGTGTTTTATTTTCGCTGCTGTACCAAAAGGACATCCGGTGATCTCGCAAGGCTATATAAAACTTCTCAATGTAGATCGAAAAACTGCACGCTTCTCCGAACACACTTGGCAATATACTTGCAGCTCGAAGAAGGGGCAGATAATGGCGAGAAGAGCATCGTCGACTTACACAATCGTAAGGCACAATCGATTGGCCAATTTGCAAGTCAAAAGGCAACTTTCCCTGAAAATGATCCAGCACGAGAGAATAGCAGCAGCTTACGTAATGAAGATATGATTTACAAGCGTGTCCTATACCGTGCGTCTTGTGTCCCTTTAAAGCTCTCCCTCACTCGCTCATATCAGCCATTAAATAACTCTCGCGTACGGGCGCTCAAAAATTTAAATGAGCCGCCGCACAGGAGGAGGACGAGGGGAGAAGAAAAAAAATCGCCGCGAGGATCGGATGCTCTTCCCAGGCGCATATTTTCGCAGCGCAGCGCGAAAGTCCCGTTGGCAACGAGAGAGAGAGAGAGAGAGAGAGAGAGAGAGAGAGAGAGAGAGAGAGAGAGAGAGAGAGAGAGAGAGAGAGAGAGAGAGAGAGAGAGAGAGAGAGAGAGAGAGAGAGAGAGAGAGAGAGAGAGAGAGAGAGAGAGAGAGAGAGAGAGAGAGAGAGAGAGAGAGAGAGAGAGAGGAGAGAGAGAGAGAGAGAGAGAGAGAGAGAGAGAGAGAGAGAGAGAGAGAGAGAGAGAGAGAGAGAAGAGAGAGAGAGAGAGAGAGAGAGAGAGAGAGAGAGAGAGAGAGAGAGAGAGAGAGAGAGAGAGAGAGAGAGAGAGAGAGAGAGAGAGAGAGAGAGAGAGAGAGAGAGAGAGAGAGAGAGAGAGAGAGAGAGAGAGAGAGAGAGCCGAGAATTGCGGCGGCGGCCAGTATATCTCATCGAAGACATCGCTACCGCTTTTTTTCGGGGGGCGCTTAAACGTTTTAATAGAGGCCTCGTCCGCGCTTCCACGTACACTTGATACGCCGCGCCTCTGCGCGAGTCTCTGCGAGTTTGATGCCCTTTTTCGAGCCGGCAATTTTTCCTTCGTCGAACGCAACGCTTCAATTATAATATGCGCACACGTGCCGAGCTTTTACGCGTTTTCTCGGTGTATACCCGCGAGGGAGACCGAGACCACAACCCTGCGCACGTCCGAACGCGTCGTCCTCACCCACTAAATCCGCGTTGTATACATAAATATATAATAATCCACAGAGGAGAGAGAGAGAGAGAGAGAGTACATCGTCCGAGTAGGAGGACACGCGCGTACGTACATACATAACACGGCTTGTGTACGCGTGTGTATACAGTGTATATCTTCAGCTCTCTGCGCGATGGTGAGGAGCAGCCAGAGCCGAGAGGAGAAAGAAAGGGAGAAGAGGAGGCGCAGAGAATGCTCCCGGCTATCCCAGTCATTAACCCCGAAAGACAGAGGAGGAGAAGAAGAAGAAGAAGAGCTGGAGGCTTTCGTCACGCCCGGCATACCTGCGCAGGACATTGCACGCGACGACGACGCGCAAACGCAGAGAGTTTAGCTCTCGCGATTTTACTATACACCTCCGTCGTTGCTGCTTCTGCAGTAGTTTTTTCAATTGCGCTCAGACGCTTTACGGGACTTTAATGGCACAGTCAAGGTCGCCGAGGAGACGATGCGCACAAAGGTATGCGCGCGCGCGCGCGCGGGAGAGGGTTAAAAGGAGTCGATATACATGCATGCAGCTAACGCTCTTATTCTCAATGGACGCGCTAAGTGCCCGATGCGCGCGTCCTCGTCGAGAACGCAAGATTTTTCCCTGTTTCTATAGAGACGTATAAAAACGCGTGTGTGGTTCTTTTTCACTTATCTTCTTTGTGTGCAGAGTTCCTCTCTGGCACAGCTTTTGCTTTTCTCAGGCAAATTTCGAGCTCGAAAGTGAAACTCAAGCGAACAGTCGTGTTCCGCACACCGCGAGATTTTTTATCGACGAGCTTCGTCGGACACTACACGCGTTCGTCTAGAATTTCATGCGATTTTCTCCGGAATTCTGGCAGAGCTGATGTTTGTTTCACGCGAGGGAAGAAAAGTATATATCTCCGCGGCGACGTATCGTAATTATTCCGCATTCGGGTCATCTCGGCTTTCGAAAGAAACACAATATTTCAGAAAAAAGCGCCTGCATTGTTCGCCACTGCCGTCTCCCTATATTCGGACCGCGAGAGAGCTGAGGTTAATGAAACGAAACCCGTTGTTGTGCGGCTCTCTCTCTCTCTCTCTCTCTCTCTCTCTCTCTCTCTCTCTCCGAATTTATGGCTCGCCTACTTGTGCGGTAGTCGTCCTTATAACGTTGTATTATAATACGAATCGATCGGATTTCGGGATACGTACGCGGATAAAATATGAATCCGGGGACCTCCTCAAAGTCGCCGATTCCCTTTTATATGCGTAATAAAAACACCTCCAATCCGATTAATTTTTTTTCTCCAAAGCAGGCACGAGTGTAATACTACCTCTTGGAAAGAGATGATGGTCGCTTTGTATCTCCTGCGCGGTGATGTGTGTTTGTACACCTACGTCTGTGTTTCACAACGATATTTATATGCGGCGGCGCAGTAGGCCGACAAGTGAAATAAATTAGTGTGAAATTTCTTTATATCCCGACGCATCGCGAGCGAGATGTGAAAATTTCACGTGTAGGAAACGATAAATCTTACTTTCTGAAAATTCCAATTAAATCCATTTGCACGCATCGCTCTTGCTCGAACTCGTTCATTTTTTACTCGACGCATTGCTGCTGCTTCTTTTATTCAATTCTAGATCCCGTAATTAATGTCGTTCACTCCAAGGCCTTGCCGGCAGCTCTTTCTCTTTCTCCAACTTTTATGCTAATTTACTCACGCATATACGCACAAAGCTGCGCGTTGAATGACTCGGAACGTGTACCTTTTTTCTTATACAACGACGATCGAGCCGAGAACGTGAATGAAAGTTACAGAATTATTGCTCAAGCTTTGTCTCTCTAGCTTACGGCCTTTTTTTTATCTCTCGAGATGTTGCTGCATATATGAAAACGGAAGCGAGCAAATGGATTTTACGACAAATGAGTAATGAACTTAATAGCCGTTAGATGTTCGCGTGAATGATTTTGATAAAGCATTTACACATCCCGTAATGGCTCTTCGCGGCTGAGAATTCCGTAACTTCGATTCGCGTGTATATACGGCGCTGGCTCATTAAGAACAATAAAGAATCGCCTTGTTCGACGGCTACATGGGAGACCGGCCACCGAAAAATGACGAATCGCTCCCTCTCGCACACGCGGTATAATTTTTATGGGCTATCAACGTCGACCGAAATATTCAGGCGCTGCGCGCGATGGGAATATCGGGCCTTTTTTATGTTCATTCATCTTTTTCGCTGTCTGTATGGAGATATATTATAGAGTAAGTAACTATTATAGAGCGAACGATGTCAAGCGAGTAACAATGAGGGCTTGATTGAAATTAATCAAATGGCTTTATTTTCATGGCGCGCGCTTCGTTTGTGAAGAGAGCGATAAATTATCTATGTTTTGCCGGAATAAATATGTATAATGTCGTCGATGATTCGTAACGGTAAATACATACTGTAATTTTTAATTTTCTCACGGCGATAACGGACGTATAAACACGAGTTTTAAGATTCGTCGTAAATGTTTACTTTTTAGGGAATCAGTTGCGGTGCTGAGTGCAAAAGGCAGCGGTTTTATAATCCCCCGATGTGCGTTGATTGAATTAAAAACGGTACGGAGTATCCGATTTCGCGTATAATGAAAAAGTTGTAAAGAGCATGTTTACACACTGCGCCGGTTAAAAACAAACTCGATTATATTTATTCAACGGGGACAATAAAAACGTTCAGGGATTATCCTCGTGAAATTACGCATCAGCTGGCATTATACCGTCGGGTCAATTGGCTAACTGTGTATTTTTCGAATTCGTTACCGTATTCCCGCGCAAATCGATACACTCCTCGAACAAACATACTCTGCGCTACAATACCCAAAGCCGAAGTTATGGAAACATTCGCGCGCACTGTTCGCTGAGTTGTACCGCAACGTTTATGCTCCGATTAAACTGTACCTTCGCACAATGCACACAGAGTGTATCATCGCGATAAACAAAAAGGAAAGCTGCGGAAACGACCGATTAATCGATGTAATCTAATAAATACCTCGACTGTATACCTATGTCCACTCGCGGATTCATCGTGTGTATATATATATATATATATATATATATATATATATATATATATATATATATAACTGCTCTTTAATTTAGCAATCAGCTCGAGCGCTACGATTTATAAAGCCGACGCCCGGCGCAAGTATGCGCGAAAAAAATGAGCCTCCGCGAGGAGATGTCCGACGCGATGAAAAAAGAGCCGAAGCGCTGCAGAGCGAGAAATTCCTTCGTGGGAATCGCCCCCGCAATGAGGTCTTCGACACAGTGTCCTCCTGATGCATCGGACGCGCATAAGTATACTATACACTCTATTATAAGCGCTCGAGACGAGATGATCGAAGGGCAAACAGGTTTCAGCGGCGGCAGTTTTTCGGTAAGAGCTTCCGTCATCAGTCATCCGTCCGCTTCCTCTTTTTCGCCTCGTCTATATAGGCTGCAGCGCTGTTGCAATTACCCGCCGCTGGAAAACTGGTTGCCGCGAAAGAGGAGCCGACTCTCTCTCTCTCTCTCTCTCACTCGAGTGTATACCTATTTTCCCCGAAGCGGCGACGTGTACATTATACGTATACGTATATACATATACAGCTTCGTGAGATTATGTCGGTTTCGAATGGACACTTTTTCACCGAGTTGCGTATATTACGGACGACAGCGCGCGTTTTGCTTCGCGGAAAGGTTTATACTTGCGGCGAATGACGCGCTGATGAGTTGGTAATCGTTTACAGCGAAGTGTGCGCGTGATATGCGCCGGCTGAATTATTATGTGAATATATATGTTAAACGAAAAGCGAAAAATTTATCATGTACACTTGCATTGTAAAATAGCGGAACACGTCCGCACGTTAAGCCCGAAGCACACACACACACCTCTCTATCGTCGTCGTCGTGCGGCGCACTTATCGCCAGCCGTAATTTTATGGACTATTTGCATTTCATCGGCGCGGGGCGGCGCGCAGAGGAAGAGCCGATATCGCGAGTCACGCAGTGGGTCTCTTATTCGTTGATTGGCCAATTGGATATTTGCATATCGAGAGAAAGATTTTTCAATCCTGCAGTGAGCGACTCTACATAACCACATAGCTTTTGTTTCTGTGCAGCGTAGCGACTATGCAAAGCCATACCCTATACTGCAACCTATGGTGTGTTTCTGAGAGTTATTACGCATTTACCTAATTATGTGATGAAAGCATTACGTGAGCGGACGTTTTTAGAAAGACACGAGTTTCTTAGCTCTGCAGTTATTATATCTGATTGATCGAAGTGAAATTCAATTGCATCGATCTGCAAATTGCTTAAGTATACAGATGATTGATAACGCTAGTTAATAACCGTATGGATTTTAATTGAAATTATTATTCATTACTACATACGTACTCTCGCATACTCGCGGGGGCTATTTATAGTCCTCATGATATATCATCATGTTAAGGGTTAAATTGATAAAGAGTAATTAATTGTTCAGCTGGCTGCGCTATATACAGACGACGATACATAAACATGATCAACTGATACTTCGGCTATGTATTCCTCGTGTAAAATGATTTCTATCGGAGGAGTTATACATATTTTCAGCAACGGAGACAAATTAATACTAGTCCACATAAAACCGACACTGATGGACGTTAATTTAAAATTCTTCTTTTTTTTCAAACTCCTCTCGAACAATATTTTGATCCGAATCGGTTACACGGCGTATCGAGAGATAATCTCGAAATTATTCGTCTCATCAATCACGGCGTAACCGAATACACATACTCACGCATATCCCCCATAAGTATTGCACGACCGCGAAGTGTGTACGCGAAGCAGGTGGCATATCGAATACAGAATCGTAAACTGCAACCAGAGCCGAATAATGTAATCCAATTAAATTTTCTCTCGAGAGCGCGCGGAACACGATTATAAAGTACACACACACACACACACACACGCGCGCGCGCGCGCGCGAGAAGCGCAAAAAAAAGTTATACTCGTGTGCCAAGTCTCAAATCAAACGAGCCGTTGATACTCGCCGCCGCCGCCGCCGCAAGGAGGTTGTTTGCCGGCCGACACGACTGTCGAGTTGGATCTGGATTTTCACGAGAGCAGAGAGCAGGTCGATCGTTATCTCCAGTCAAAACGGATGATTGCTCGAGTTAAAGGAACAACTTTTGATCTCGACGAGTATAAACGAACACTCGCCGCTATGAAGAAAATAATTCCTTGAATTTAATTATGCGCTCTCGGTTATCTTAGAGATGACTTTTATAAGGTGAACGCGGCAATTAATTTTCGGATCATGGGATGTAATGAAGAATAGCTGGCTGTGTTCTCGTCGTGGTGTGCCGTTGCGATTTTTGAATATTTTATGTAGATGGGTGCTACGATTACATTGAGCAATTTTTTTTTTCTGCCATGTGATTGATGTTGCATACAAGTGCTGAATATGAATTGACTGATGTTCATTATTTCAATGGGTAATTAATTTTCCCAGAGCTTTTTATTGCATAAACCGTTTCACATTGATGTTCGAAACATCTAACGAGTCGTTTCACATAATATCTATACTTGAGATATTTTACTTGCTTGCATTGCATGACTTTTTACCACAGTAATATAACCTCTAAACATGCTACGATCTATTGTCGAAAAAAAAAGTGTCTCAGTTGTTTACTTCCCTTTGTCTAATTTCAATAGTGGAGAAATAAATAACATCGTGTATACAATTAGCACTAACCTCTCAGAAACTGCATTTTCTTTCTCGGAATGTCCATTCTCGTCCGACCCTTTTCTCCGGCCAAACTAAGACGTTGGGCAGTTTGTAAAATTGATGTCAGCATACGACTGTACGATCGCTTTATCTTACTGTACTGCACACTTTATTAACAAACAAAAAAGCGAAACTGACCGTCGTCTCGTCCTGTCGGTGATGTTTTAGTAGAACACAAAGCCGTTGCCGCAAACGCGTTTTTGTGTGAAATAAACAGAATTCGCGCCACCGAAAGCGTTTGACGGGCATAAATGCAACTACTTTTTAGCGTGAGCGACGAAAAAAAAATTATAAGATAGGTATAAAATATTAGCGACCAAATCACCGAACTTCTGCTAAAAATTCATGCCTAAATTTTTATTACTGATTGCATTATGTATATATGCATGTATACATAAAAATAATGCGTATGAAAATATATACCTAGATTACTTTTTTGGAAACAAAATTTGCAATATAAGTATTTTCTCTACACATTTATATTTCATAAATTTGAAATAAAATAATTTAAATATCACGCAGTAAGTATTGTTGGAAACCAAGTTTACTTGGATCGATATTGTGGGCGTCTATAATATCGACTGATGATAATCTCTGAAGTGTATATTACTATACAGAAATACAGTTTAAATTATATTGATGTAAAGGTATAAAAATAATGACAAATCCACGAAGAATGTGACTAAATTAAAGATATTTTTATTAATTTATTACGTGTTTAACGTAATAATTCAATGCCTCTGTTCTATAAAGGCCTGACCGATAGTGACTTGTACGAAATCAAAAACCAAAATTATTTATGGAACAATAATTTAATGTTTTACAGTAAATATTCAGTATATAAACAGAAGATTCTTCAACATGACTCCAATTGTACTATGAACATTTTGCTTCAAGATTGAATTATTCATCATCCTTTTGTTCTTGTGTCCATTGGCCGAATTTGCTTGACAGATAAAATGGGCATAACAAGGGAATGCTACCCAAGAAAATTCCGTGAATTACCTTTTCCTGTAACAGATAGAAGCTCGAATTAGTTATATAAAAATTGAAAGCAATTATTTACAAACAAAAATAAAAGGGAACAAAAAATCAAAAAATAAATTTGCAATGTTGTATAGTTGTGATTCTTTCACTGCGTGTGAAATGCTTCTGGCAAAATTTACGAATGAATGTAGAAGTCAAACTAAAACAGGTTAATGATTATTTACTGCTGTAAATAATAATATCAATTATGATGGTCAAACAAAAAATAATATAGAACGCATGTGGTAAAATAATAAAATGGGAAAGGTTTATCAAGCTGTTAAAAATTTCATTGCTAAGGTTATTAAATATATTTTATGTTTGATGGACTATAAGTTGGGTCACCTGAAATTAAAAGGTTACATTATTATTCTCATGTTTTTCTAAATTAATGAACTAATTTCATATCCATAACAATCTTGTCAAATTGATTTTTGTCATGAATTTAATAAGGGTAACACTTCTGTGTGATATTCAGATTGTACTGTTTCAGTTAGGATTTCAAAAAGTGCAATTTTCAACCATATTTTGCAAATTGTACTTACAGGAAAGCTTACACGTACACGAGGTTTACTGGCTATTTGTGTGAGAGTTTTGATATCAATATGTTTTAAGAGAACACGATTGTTCATTTTTAAAATGTTCATTCCTTTACCAGAAATCATTTTTAAATAAATATCTGGTTTAAGAAGCAAACTAAACTTTTATGTAACAAGATATATCTATTCAATTTAGCACTGAGGTAACGCAATGAAAGGAGTTGCATCAAATTGGACGTAGTGAAATGATAGCAAAATCCCTTATCTCTTATCATTGGCAGCAAAATGTACAGATAGTACGTGTCAGATATGGATAAGATTTGCACCTCTGCAGAATTACTCAGTTTTGCAAATGCGTGAAACATAAAGAGTTGTCAGTGTGAAGTTTCAAATAAATGGTCAAGACTTTCAAAGATATGGTAAGAAAGTATAATGTTATGTTCGAATGATGAAGTTACTAGCTTTGAAGTCAATGATGTGTAATTTACAGACAGATTATTTATTTAATTTTTCTTTAAATCTCATAACAAAATAAAACTTTTAGTGCAGTATGAATTTTAGAAGCCTTTTAAGGCTACAAAACAAAAATAGATGCCTTGCACATTAAATTAAAGTTCCTCTTATCTAATAATCTACAGATTCAAAAAGATTTTATATTATTGTATACTAAATATTATTGCAAAGTCTATTCTCCTCTAGACAAACGCCAGCCATTAAGATTTTTTGCGCACCATACAGGGATAGTGAATGTTACCACAGTTATATAGATTCCATGTGCGCATTTTTCCTGTTGAAAATAAATTTAATCTGAATATTTTGTAGGAAAGATTGTGTTGAATAAAATAACAATTTTCTCTTTAATAACTAATTTTTATTCTGATACTTTTTTATCAAATCTATTCTACTGTCAGTTAATGAATCTTAGATAAAAGCTTATTAAGGAAGCTGTGAGCTATGATAAATTTACGAGCTACACTGATTAAACAATTTTTTAGTAATGTTGAAAATCTACTTCAAAGAAACAAAGATAAACAAATAAAAAGTTTACATTATAAAGCAACAGTTTTCTAAAACTAAAAAAATAAATAATTTTGCTTGAAGAGAGACATAACCTAACTTTTTGCAACACTATACCGGAGCTCTGTGTAGTTACTTAAACATTACTCTATATTCGTAATAAACTAAGCGATAGTTCGCGATTTCTTTGATGACCAAGAGAATTTTTTATTAAAAATCGACGTAAATTGTCTCGATTACGTAAGACTCGAAAACCCTAAGCAAAATAAGACGTAAAATGAAATAGAAATCCTTACCGCGAAAGAAACTCGCACTCTTGGCTTGGAAACGATGTTGTAATTTCGAGTTTGCTGAGCCGTTGCGCTCGCAATCCTCGGAGCTACGGTCCTGCTCAGAGCGAACATTTTCGAGCTTTGAATAATACTTTGGATCTTGTCAAACTGTCGAAAAACGATGATACTCTTATGGATCTCGAGCAGACTGCGCAGAGCCTCGGAAAAAAGATGATGTTGCTGGGCACCACCGGAGGAACATGCGAATACGCGAGTCAATATGATGATCAAGTCTATTTACGGAAAACCATGGCTACTCCGTGAAAACTGATTGATTTGTAGAGATTTTTTGATTTAGAATCTTACTGAAATCGTACATTTCATTAACTAATGCGTTTAGCGCTGGAATAACTTTGAATTGGAAGAGAAAGTAAAGTCAATTTGGCTTACGTAGTCGTTGCAAGTGTTTACCTCTATTTTTTGAATGGCCATCAAATATTGACTGGTAATAAGCATTTAATACAATGCCCGTGTCATTAAAATCATGCCTGCGTATTAAATAACAACTGGGCGATTAATTAAATATCGATTTACGCAAAAAACGTTTTATATTATTGAGAAAATCTTTGAATATATTTATATTCAACGTAGTTTACTGTTTCTCAATGTTAAATGTCAGATAATATATTATTCGTAAGAGCAGTAATGATAAATATACGTTTCTTCATTTTAACCAATTGAAACGGCCATATAAGATTATGATAATTTTGCAAAATAATCAGACTTCGCATAAAGTCGACAAAAGTGTTTTGCATCTCATCCCAGGAGCTGTTGCAGTGTTATGAGCAGAGAGTGTCGATTCGGGGGGAGACAATTCTGCAAATGAGAAAAGTCGGCGGAGGAGGAAGAGAGATAGGATTTTTATCGAGGTCATCCGTGCCCACAGATACAACACGTACTTGCACCCATACAGACTTGCAGCTTAGATATAAGGTTTATTCGGCGTTGAGCGAATTAAGCTACGTCAACTAGCCCGCGATATTCGAAGAGCCATGTCGGATGAGGATTTCTCACGGACTTACGAGAATTTTAATTGATCATTCATCACGCGAAAAAAATAGACAAGCTTTACATCCTGAAGCGGGTAAAATTCGCGATGAAGAATTTGGACCGCGAGCGTAGCTCGCGTCATGTAACCACCCCCCTCTACTCTGAACGGACCTTATACGAGAGAGCATAACCCGCGACTCGAGCGAAAGCAAGCGAGAGAGAGAGAGAGAGAGCCATCTCCTAGTGTATCCCTAGGGTGCATTCGAATGTAAACATGGCCGCCGGTGTATTGTGCGACGAGTATTTCGAGGAAAGCAAAGGGGCCCAGTCGCCTCAGCGGACGTAATGAACTCTCGGGAATATGCGCAGGACGGACCCAGGTAACGCAGTCTCGCTAAGCCAGCCCGAACAGTGTCCCGCCCCCGCGTCCGCGAGCGTCACGATCTGCGCGGGGCCGAGCCCGACTTTTTTCCGATATATAATACATACCTATATACCTATACATGTATATATAGATACATGCAGAGAGGCTTATAGTGTTGTCGCGCGCGCGACTCTGACCGAGAAAAAGCAGGCCAGCTATATATCTATGTAGCTGTCGATCGAGAGAGAGAGAGAGAGAGAGCGCGAGTGAGACGGAGAGTGCGCGCGCGAGGGAGCGACTAGCGACCGCGGGCGCGACTATATACCTACCTACTACCTACTCTCTCTCGGTGGAGGCTTCTTTTTTTCTATGTAGGTCGATCGAGTTTTCGAGGCCCGCGTGCGCCGCGTCTTCGACGAGTGTGTGTGCCAGAGGGAGATATGTCCAGGCCCGAGGAGCGAGCACGAACAGCTGGCTACTGCTCCGTGGGCCGCTGCTGCTTCAGCTGACAGCCAATTAGTGCAACTCGAATGTATAAGGGGGACGCATCAGCAAGGCGAGAGCGACGTTCCAAAACAAGCCACGAGCAGGCAGGAAACTACTGTTGGACGAGCCTAGGCATATATTACAACACGTCGTTGACGCGTATATCAGTGTTTCCAAGTACCTAGTGCGCGCATCGCGAGGAAGTCTCTCGCTCCCGTGTGCAACGAGTGACGACGAGTGTGCTGGTGCTGCAGTTCGATGGGCTTCCGAGGATCTATGACGTTCGCGCGATCAAAGCTCCGTGTTATGGTGCCGATGGCTGGATAGACATCAGCGAGAGTGAGAGAGAGAGAGAGAGAGAGAGAGAGAGAGAGAGAGAGAAAGAGGAGTGGACTGCTGCTTTACGAAATCGTGAATATATATCCGAGAGACCTCGTTATGTGCATATCGATGTGTTGTGCGATGCGGAGGAGGCAGCGAGTGCGGAATCTATCATGTAAAGAATAATATACGTTTCTTCGTCTTGTCTTCTCTATGTTTGTGAATCGATATATAGTTTTGTTTGGCTCGCGTTTTGATTGATTTTCGCGATGCACACCTACAATTGTGACGCGAATTGCTTTCCTCATGCACCTAGCTCTCTTGCACTTGAACCAGTTTTAAAAGCACTGAAAACTTAGTGCACAGGGACTGTTCAAGGCTGCAATTTCTGTCCTCAGTATTGTTGATTGGCTTTTGTTGCAGTCCAACATGCAGTCGTTTGTTTACTCTTTTGTGTGCAAAAAATTCAAATCTTTTTTTTAATGAAAAATAGCAGTGGAGTACAAACAAATATGGACGTTAAACTTTTCCTATTTAAAAACTCTTGTGCTTCTCCAGCACTTGCCAAGTTGCCAAGGCCAGAAACATCATTAAATTTTTTATGCCTATGATAAAAATAGTTAACAAAGCCCTGCATTTGGTTGTTACTTCACTCCATAGCAAGAATTAGTTTTTTTACAAGCAAATCACTTTCAGGCTGGTGTCTGGGTAAGCGATGAACGTATTCCGGGCCCTGATCCCGTGTGCACTGCAGCGCAGTGGCGAAAGTGGAGCTGGTGGGGAAGGCGACAGCAGCAGTGGTGGTTGCTGGTTCACAGGAAGAGGACAGGGCGATGATTCACGCATGACCCATAGAATGGGAGCATCAGCCTCTTCGAGCCTTGCGCCCGTCGGAGGAGACTCGGTGCAGGCAGCCAGGCTTTCAGCCTCTGGCAATCCTGATCCACTGAGTATTATTGTTCGGTAAGCAATTCTCTTGTTATATCCATACTTTATCTAATACACTTCAAGTAATTCATCTACTTGTAGTTTATTTCATGAATTTCACACATGTAAGCTATTGATAATTTTACCCCCTGAATGTAGTTCAAAATTGATATAGATTCATCTTTTGTATGATGACCATCCTTATGACCACTGTAAAATAATTGATTTTGACTAGTGTGACAACATAATTTGAATTAAATAATATGACAAGAAATAAGAGTACCTTATAGGCATTACTATAATGTTACTTGATGGACACATTGTGTTGAAAATTGAAACAGCAGGCATTGTGCTACCTTCAGATATATAGGAAGGACATACTTTGTAAACCTGAAATGGTAACAATATTAGAGATTGTAAAATAGAAGATTCAATTCTTTAAGTCGTACAGTTTTGATTGCTCTAGCAGCAGCATCATAGTGTTCAGATGAAGGATCTTCTTGCCAAGGATCAAATCCAAGCGTCATTTTCAGATCATAATCATTTGCACTTTTATAATGGTGCCATATTTCATCAATATATCTTTTAAATTGCTGAAATGTTCTATCCGCAGTTTGATTGGGCACCAAGCGGACTGAGAATCTTGCCTTAATCCTAGTATAGCAAAATTTTGCGATTTTTTTATATATTTTGATACTTATTTGAACTTAAATATTTACTTATTGGGTATTGAAGCACAGTCATCTTTATCTGCAGCAGCTGATATTATATGAAATGCATTGACAGTGAAACTAGGTAAACGTGTTTTGTGCATCATTATTCTTGATGGTATTTCCTTGTGCTCAAGGTACATTACACCAGTTTCTTTTTTTAGAGTTTCAACACAGAAAGGTTCTTTTTTGCAATGATCATAATCAACTTCTGTGATTGATTTGACATCTTTTATAAACTGAAAATGATCATTTAAATTTAATAAACTGTTCTCAATAATTTCTGAATGATCTACATACTTACTTCAGAGATAGCAACTTTTCCTTGTTTGTCTACAAGAGACCCAATTACATTAACTGCATCCATGAGAGGTTGATTAAAAGCTCCACCGTACGTACCACTGTGTACTCTTTTATTGCCACAGCTCACTTTTAATGCAAAGTGACAAAGACCTCGATAACCATATTTCAAACAAGGCATTTCATTCACCATTTTATCAATTGTTAAACAAATGTATTCAACGTTATTAAAAAATTCACGTTTCTTTTGCATAGCATTGAATAAACTTTGACTATACAATTCTGATGTGGCTTCGATCACGAATTTCATGTTTACTGGAATTACGTTTTTAGACATCTTGTAAATCTTGAGAGCATTGAACCAACAGAGTAAAGGGGCTTTGTTATCTGAGATACCGCATCCATATAGTCTCCCAAGCTCCTCAGTCAATTCAAAAGGTGGACGCTTATCACTCTGTGTTAGTGCTGGTGACAAAGTGTCTGCAAAATGTTAATTACATGACTGTTGATGAGGATGTGGAAATTAGTTTACTTCTCTAATTATGTAATTATATATTTACCAATATTTCCATAAACACATATTGTTTTGTATTCCTCATCAACAAACAAATCTGCAAATAAAACTGGTGGAAGGTTTGAGTTTGCTTCATTATTTCCATCAATCACATCTACTGAGGCTCCCAGAACTTCCAATTTTTCAGCACAAAAATTTAGCTACAATTTTTATATTTAAGCATTAGTTATTATTTCTAGTATGGGATACAAACATTACCATTTTCAGCACATCGCTGAAATGAGTTGGATCAGTTGATACCGATGGTATTGACACAGCATCTCTCAAATCATCTAGAAGAGCTTTTTTATTTTTATCTATCAAGTTGAATAATTCTGGAATTTTAGTTTTGGGTGCTATTCGATCATCATCTTCTAAGTTGAGCATTGTTACCTAGTAACAGTCAATCAAATTCTAAGAAATATCTGTAAAAAAATATCTTGCAGCTTTGTCATCGAAAGTATTACTGCTTAACTTCAAGTGATAATTTTTTAACAAAACCTGACATGGCCAACTTCACTTTAAACAAACAGTCTAAGCCAACAATGTTCATTTTCAGGGAGAGAAAAAAGCGCGTAACGGGATTTGCAACGCTGCGAAAGAAGTTCATAAGGCGACGGCGCTCGTCAAAGGCCTGTGACCATGGCCGCATAATTCGCGAGCTTGTCTCAAGCTGGAGTCCTTTGGAAGCGAGCGCCTTGCTGGAGGAATACGAAGCGTTAGCTGCCCTCAAGGACCTGCACGTGCAAGCGGAGCTGGCCAGGCCACCCGCCGCCACCTTCAAGCAGGACCTCTCGACACTCTATGACTACAAGTACTGCACAGACGTCGATCTCGTCTACAGGGGCGCCTGCTTTCCCGTACACCGGGCGCTTCTTTCGGCGCGATGTCCATACTTCAGAGACTTACTCGCTGGTTGTCCGGGTTAGTATATAATATAGTAGTTAATGAAGCCAATATTTTGCATGAAAAACAGCTAATAATCGATTTAATGTAATTTCAGGATACGGGGCTCGCATATGCTTGGAGTTACGGAGCCACAACATCGAGGTGTCGATGTTCTCGGGTCTACTGCGCTACCTGTACACGGGTGACGTGTGCCCGCACGATGGCTCCCTCGATGCGGGCCTACTGCGCCGGCTCGGCGAGGAGTTCGGCAATCCCAATCCTCTGGAGCACGACTTGCGCTACCTGTTAGACACGGGAAATTACGCGGACGCAGCCCTCGTCTTCACCTCGGACAGCGATTACCAAAGACCGGACAGCGGCAGTAGCGAATACGGCTTCAGGCCAAAGCTGGAGCTGCCCTGCCACAAGGCCATACTCTCGGCTCGCTCGCCCTTCTTCCGCAATCTCATCCAAAGGCGAACGAGATCTGGCGAGGACCATACGGAGCGCGCGCTGCACATACCCACGCGGATAGTCCTAGATGAGTCGGTTATACCCAAGCGATATGCCCACGTGCTACTGCACGCCGTCTATCTCGATACGGTTGACCTCTCGCTCATACTCCGGGGCAGCGGCTGCGGGAACAGCGCTGGCAGTCTAAGCGAGGTAATGTCTACTCCTGTCTTTATTTCTGCATTATTATTGTGAGGCATTGATATTTAATGGACTTTTCAAGGTTCAGGCGTTAACACATACGGGTCGAATGCGACCTAGTCCATTAGAGGAAGCCATGGAATTATATCAAATAGGTCGATTTCTCGAGTTAGATATTCTTTCACAAGGCTGTGAAGATCTCATTTTGGAATGGCTCACGTTAGACTCTCTTCCGACGGTTCTCAAGTAAGCTACTCTTTTATTTATACCGCAGCGAAATTTAGGTCATATGCTCACGTCTCTTATGAAATTGAAAACAGGTGGGGCAGCCAACCTCACGGCTCGGCGTGGGTGCACCGGCAAGCGCTGCATTACCTTAGAGAGGAATTCCAGCCGGTAGCCTCGTCGCCGATCCTGCATCAGCTCGATCATGCGCACCTGTCGAACGTCCTGCAAAGTCACTTTTTGCAGGCTAGCGAACTCGAAGTGCTCCAGGCAGTGCTGAAATGGGGTGAGCAGGAACTCGTTCGACGAATGGAGGACAGGGAACCGAACCTTCTGAGCCACACTGTTCACTCAGTCGCGAGAAAGGGCGTTAAGAAACGGGATCTCAGCGATATCGAGCTCCGCGAGATACTTAGCGAACTTCTGCCGCTCGTCAGGATGGATCACGTTTTACCGCCGAATAATGAAATACTTGCGCAGGCTATTAGGAGAGGATTGGTATCCACTCCACCGAGTCACATGATCGGCGACGAAAGGGAGAACTTGAGAATAAACGCTTGGATAAGGGGTGGAAAGAAAAACGGATTATTCGTGCGGCCTCGTCTTTTTATGCCATATTATGAAGAAATAAAGGTAAATATCCTCTATAATACTTAATTTATTTTTACCAATATAATTCAACAACTAAAAATTTTGTTAACAGGCTCTAGTCGAAGAACAAATGGTTCAAGAAGCAGAACTAGTAAGGCTGAGAAGAGCAAGATACATCCATGATATTCCTGACACATTGTATATGGTTGACGAAAAACCAAGGGTAATGGGAGCTGCTGGAGTCGATATTTTGGCAGCTGCTCTACCAGGTAACCACGCACTTTAAAATCCTGGTCAACTAGCAAAATCGCAATGTTTTAATGATTTGTCCATAGTTCCAGATTCTGCTACTATGTCAGCTATGCTGAAGCGCGAACAAAAACTGAGACAATCTCCCAGTTGTCAACGAGCCATCAGCTTACCGCTATCGTCGCGTCATGAAATCAACAGACAATTGCGATTGCGTGTCGTCAGAGAATTCAACTTACCCGACGCGGTGGCTGATCTTCTCGAAGTGAGTAATACAAATTCAATTTTCGAAGCTTATAACATTAATCTAGGCTGCGAATCGTAATAGCCATATTGTTTATTTGTCTAGCATACTATTACTAAAATATCACATAACATTTCTTTTGTAGTATTTTCTATTTGGAATGAATTAGTGTATAAAATTTCGGTATCTTTAGAAAAATCTACGATTATACATCTATAATTACAAAACTTTATCGTATACCCAGAGCTACAGCTCTTTACGCAGTATGAAATCTAATAATTCAAAATTAATGCTGCTTAGATTTAGCTGACCTTCATTCAGCCATAATTTTTGCACAGCTTTTTGAGCAAGTAGCTAAACTCATTCATCTGTTTTTACAAAATCTTGTAAACCGAGCCTACATTCCTAGGTATAGCTTTGTCTATCTTTTCATTCGCGTGTAAAATGAACATTTTTTAATTTTTTTTCTCGTGTAACAATGTATGCTTTTTGTCGATAAGTTACAATGTACTAACATTAAAATCATAACAAAGTTAGGTATATATTTACAGAATTGTCACAAATAACAAATTTTTCGCATTCAGTCTTAACTAATGTTCGAGATGACCCAATTAGTAGCTCTCGTTTCTTTTTTTTTTTTTTTATAAAGCTCCAATTTTATCCGAGAAGAAAAAGACAAATAACGCGGCATTTAATTGGCTAGCCATCCATTCTTTACAAACGTTAGTAAAACGTGGAGCAGCTTGTCCTCGTAAAGCTGACCCTTGCCGATGCTTAGGAAGGCCTCCGAGTTCTTAATGCTGTTGACGTCAGGAGCAGAGCCTCGAGTTGCCTTGATCACCTGAATCATCATAATACATTGCGGGAATTTGAGCGGTGCACACTCTTTCAGCAGTCTGTCGAACTCTTCCCTGGGAAAGTCCTTAGTGTCGACTTTTAGCGATTTCAGAGTGTCGATAAACGTTTCGTAATACAGAGTGATAAGGTCGTTCAAATTGTTATCGATGATTTCCTTTTTCGCACTGGAAATGAGGAAAAAGATCAGATCCTTCATACCGTAGTCGCAGGCGCTCAACTGAAAGTCCACCATCTTCATGCCAAGGATTTTGTTGTTGTTGCTGTAACGGTACATCATGTTGTTCACCCAGAAATCATTGTGAACGAAGGTACACCAGCGTTCTGAAAAAATATTCAATATTTTAATGAACATCAAATTTTTCAACCTTTTTATGTGGTATCCTTGAAAATTTTGTAAACTTACCGATTGGTGGCTTGTTCTCCTTTTCCGTTTTCTCACAAAATTCCAGTGTTTTAAACACTTTATCCATGTGTGGTTTAGCATCGTCCATTTTCTTCAGATTGTCCACGGCCTTGCCGATCATCTCCATGACGCACTGCATAGCAACATCGTTGTGTGCAGGCACGAGACCCGGTGCAATCGTCTCCGCGAAATCTTTTGGATTCAAGACTCTATAACCACAAGTAATGGCGTGTAGTTTCGCGAGTTCGCGTGTTCCGTACTCCATGTGCTCGAGATCCATTCCTGCAATACGGTCTTTCGTCGAGTAGCCAGAGTAGTTGAGGTTCTCGAGAACGATCGAGGCTTGGCTGTCGAACTTATCACCACCAGCCAGTCCCATACGACCTCCATAAAACTGTGGGACGAGTTTGATAAGTTCGTTCTCAGTGATCCCACTGTTCATCTGTGATAGAAATAATTATAATTTAAGTTAAGTCATTCTCGTGGTTATTAAAGTTGATTTAACTAGTATTAGTAGAACAACGAACCTGAAGCTGAAGGAAAGCCGGAGCAATTTTTGTATAAAAATAAATCTCTTTTTTAAAAGCCATCGGACTATTAAAAAGGTCCAGTAGGTAGTCAGATTTAGGTGGCATCTTGCAAACTAGGTGATGCGTCTCCGGTTTACCATTTTTTGTCACGTTTACGTTTACGGCCAGAATGAGGCTGCCGAAGTTCTCACCGGGGTCCGTGAGATGTTTCCAGTCAGTCACCTGAACAGATAATGGGCCGCCCAACGTCTGCTGGAGCAAACCCTCCAGGTCTTGAAGCGGCACCGGCTCGTTTAGTTCTGGCATATCTGAAAAAAAGTAAACAAAGTTTTTATTCCTAGATCTTAGCAGTTCCATTTATATGCTAATTGGAAAATGTAATAAATAAACTTTCGATGAAAAACTTTATTTGAATTTTAGTTTCACGTCGTCTGCGCTGACAATAAGTGTAAACTTTTTTTCGTATTTTCAACCGGTTATTCAAATGCGCAGAAGTAATAACTTTGACAAATTATAAATTTAATGGGACTTATCATTGTGCTCCGACTAAGTATGCATAGAGCTTATCAATTCCTTGACCTGGTAAAACCACTCAATAGCACAATTTTTAAATTCCACTTCATCAGTCTCGATTTGCTCTTCAAAAAGAAATTGGTAAATCACACCGTGTAAACTGCTATCTACATTCTGTGATTAAACTTGCGGTTTGATTTACATACGAATAAAGATCAAACCTCTTTGACGTATATGAAATCGATTTGCTCTAAAAACTCATAATGCAATAATTAATTGTTCTTAACTCGACTAATTGTAGGTTTTTCAAATCATGAATACGACGAAAGATGGAAATATTCACTTATCCAATTGCAATCAATAAATTTAGACCGAAGAAAAACTGTAACAATGGGATTCCAGAACTCGATTAATCGACACAAGTGTCAAGAATACAATCGAACGAGATCAATGAGAAAAAATATAGAATTAACGAAGCTTCATAATGCATGCCCGTCTAGCTCATCTGTTCCAAGAGGAATTCTTCGTCACGTAGTTGCAATTAGTCGACAAATTTCGTTACAACGCTTCAGTCATATGTAAAAAGTCGTTTCAGAAAAAATGCGGACGTCGATGAAACAAAACGTCCTAATGAATAAGGCAATTCTATTAAGAAAGATCGGAGGCGTCGATGTCAGTGAAATGCAAACCACACAATAATGATTCAATAATGGTCGAGATTTCGCGAGACCCTCGCACCGGATAGTCGTACAACGTGTAAACGTTGCTCGTATGGTCGTGAGTCTTTATTCAAATGTATATTATCAATATGCATCGGTATAATCGAGTCTAAAGTACAAAGAGCTCTGCCTCGCGCGACATTTCGTGTGTCGTCTTACGTGTGACGTCGACGTTTGCTGCGCCTGCGTTATGCATTTTTGCGGAGATGGATCGTGCGCGCTGCTGTGCCAGCTAAATTGTAGATAAGGATATATGTGCTTAAATTTCGATGGCATGATCGCAAAGTGCTCGAAATTAAAGTAAGCGCCTTCGTTGCGTATTATAATTTTATACGAAAAAAGTTTTTTTTTCATTCTTGTATTCGGAGTGAAATGATTATCCATATACTTTCTGCTCAGCTGCTTGCAATAGCTTAATAAATTGGGTATTTATTATCTAATTACTCGTCAAGAGCTGCTTATCTCAAGGCTATTAATATTCAATAAGTCCACCTGCTCTATTGATTATTTACAATCCTTGATCGATTCGTGTGTTCAATAAAGTAGCATAATATTGACAAATCGCATATATAGCGTTACAGCGACGCGGTCAGGTAACTCAATCTCGATACTCCGTAAGCTACTCAAATTAAAGGCGAGAGTGCCTAAACAGATACACGTCTAGCTCTAGGCTCTTGGTCGTGGACGACAAATCTTCGGAGAGACCGAACGTGCCAAGAAGTTTATTTCGGATGCAACAGCGTCGGCCGTTGAGCCATGCTCCACTTGCCCGCGGAACGGGAGTGAACAATCGACTTTTGCTTGATGTATGGCTTTTTCTAATTTAATAAGTGCGTGTTTCAGCGCTCTTGTTAGCACAGACATCCGATAATTCTTTTTTGTTCGCTTCACTTATTGAACTTCTGAGCAGAAATGTTTAACCATTAATTAGCTTCGCTTATTTTCTTATGCAATCTCTCTCACGTAACGACTCGAAAATACCACTATTTTGGCAGCGCCGAAAGCATACTTCGTAGAAGAATTTTCTTTGCAAATTTTTTTTCTCGATGATCTAAGAGGATATGCGAGTTTCTATTTAAAACTGCATACTATACGAACCACAGCGCAACAGCTTTCATAATCATTCTCGTCATAATTATATTGATGCATCTCAACTTTCGATTTTTAATTAGTTCGTTATACTTTAGACGTACTTTGTTCTCGTACTTTTCATTACGTCTGTGTCGGAAATGTTCTTAGAACAATAATTGAAGTTATTTCAGCATTACTGCAATCTTTTTTTCACACCTAATTACCTATTCTGCACAATATTCTCTGATACAAACGAGCAGTTTTACTTTTACTTGGTTTTCTAATTATACTATAGTGCATTGGGTAATTTTTTTTCCGAGTTGAATTGTTGAAGAGTTATTTTACTTTATTTGAAGAGTTTTTTTAAATTCGAAGATAATCCGAAAAGTCTGATATAAAAGTAAAAACGCGTCTCAAATACCTTTAAAATGACGTTAATAGTGTGGTAATGATAAACCGCAACTATTAGACGCGCATTAACATTAGCATCTAATTGTAAAATCATCCTCTCGAGTCCATGCAGGTAAACGATCTAGCGGAGCGTTGGTTGAACTTCTTTTTTTATGCCCCTCATCTTAGCAAAGAAAAGCTATACACAGAACGTCAGGAGAATTACGTAAAGATTTTGGCTTCCGTGTCTGCGTTACTCTGGTCAATTCATCAACGTACTATGATTAATTGACTGCAATTCTTATTCAAGCGTCCTGACATTGCGTAAAGCCTTCAAAACGCTAGGAACGTGCACGCGCGGGGAGTTGGAATCGGCTCATTGTAAACGTAGTCACACGAGACACATTCCGCGATTGCTAATGTTTGGAATGCTTTGGCAGAATCGATGATTCACAAATTTACGAGCAAATGCGTGGTTTGCATCAAATTTTCGATATTTTTTTTTCATTTCGCAATACAAATTTAGCCGAGCGTTGTTGAGTGTCAGATACGAAAAATAAAATAAGCTATTCTTTTCCGCGTATCGCTAGACTAGCGGTTGCCACGTCTATCGCGGTTTGAAAAAAAAAACGTCTAAAAATGCTCCACAAGTTAATGAAATTGTATGCTACTGCGTTTGCAATATAGGTAAAGCAATTATTTTTTAGAAGTCTAACCACTTTATACTGCGCCGTTCGAATGAAAATCAATTTTCATTGTTATTTTCCACTGTTTGCGAAGACCAATAACTGCCTCTCTTCCAATCTATTGATTATTTATTGTAATTTCATTTATTAATGCTGCATTCAGTTATTCGGTTAATAATTTCTTCATCGGAGAGAGGGTAAAAATGGAAAAGCACGCGTGTAGATGTTGTCCGATATGAGATATGGGTTTTCCCTCGGAATGTTCATAAAAAAAAAAATACTTGCATATTCATACCAATTACATAAAAGAGACCGATTCAAAGTCAATATTTGTTGACAAACAGTTACACTGTTTCATTCGAGACAAAAATAGACTGTTTCATAGTCGGTTTAAATCGACGTCTATTTCACAAACCTAACGTATCGTACAGATTTACGACGCTCGCGTTAATGTACTGCATTGAGCCAACCTCCTCTAATCCATATACACATCAAATCGTGCGAGAATTTTTATTGCTCGAACGAATTACGGCATCCCGGAATCGCTGACCTACGACTACAACCGATTGAAATAAAAATATCTCGCATTTTTTTTCATTTAGCTTTATCCATAACGGTTTATAACAACAGGCGCGCGCGGTTGACGAGCGATATATAGGTGCGCGCAGTATTTACCGTAGCTTGCAAAAACTAATTCCGCGCGAAATGCGCGAGTGAGAGTCAAAGACAATAAAGCCGCGAACCCGATTTCGTTTTGCAGAAAAAGGCCTTTCTATACGCGATCTCATATACTATGGCCGCGCGGCGTTCTATAGTAGTGTTCGAAATTTTTTGTCCCGCAACTCCCTCATCATAAACCGTGTAATTGCGCGCGCCTTTAAAATTTAGCGCAAATCAACCATCAAACTCCGAGGCTGTGTTATTGCTGCTATGATTTTTTTGCCGTTTTTACATCTTTTCAATTTGCCTGTTCGTACACGGCTCGACGGAAGAGCAAGAAAGACCGGCCAACTGTCCGTACGTCTATACACGTAGATTAGACCTTGCTTTTACGACGCTTTCCTCCATGGAGACAATTACGATTCGCCTCTTATTGCTGTCGAGGGAAAAATCATTTTTAACTTTAAGCGAATAATGTTGATGCAATCTTGTAAATAATTTTATAAGGCAAAGGTACTTCAATTGATTTTGTTCGTTATCTGAAGACAAATATGATTTGACGGTAAACGTCGAGCGAATCGGCACGTGAGGCACCTGCGCGTGCTATATGTAGGTAATCATTTTACAAGCTTAACATCTATTGAAGCGTCGCTCTCGCATCATTGTACAAACATCTCACAATGCAGCGTATACGACTGCTCTAATAGAGGGAGAAAAAACGCCTATTGCGCGAATGGTTGCCGCTATTAAAAAGCACGGAAATAAGATAGACATAATTTAGTGGTGATTGAACTCTTGGTTAATCGAATGAGCGGGACACTCTATTAGAGCGTCGTAGCATGTTCCCGTTGACAAATCTAATTAATGAATGAAAAATTATGGCATCGCTGGTCATTCGGTATTTACCATAATTTACGCTATACAATAACGTCTCCTGTGTCTAGGACGCGATGTTGTTGTTGGGCTTATATTTGGCACTGCCGGCTTCACTTCGATCGGATAATTTCTCAAAATAAATGGCGTGGATCATGAATTAGTATAGATATCGTGTAATTCACGGTTGTTTTCGTAAAAATAACGTACACGATTCACATGCTTTTTATCTTTTGTCACGCACAACGTGACTTGAAATTCGCGAATCTTGCATCTCAACGCTCAAAACCGTACTTCTTAAATCTTTACCGGATATCACAAACATTTTAAAAAAATTCCAATTCGCCGCGGAAAACTTTCGCCTGGGCGCGAACTTTTCAAACGCAAAAGCTTCCAACACCAGCAATTAACGAGTATACGTATCCCTTAAGACCAGCAGCCGCGAATTTCCTATAAACCAGACGAGAAAAATGTATACACGCTTTTTTCTATTGCATATCAGCGATAAGCTCTCTTTTCTAGATACACACAAGCACTCGCTGTCCTCGTTTTCCTCTGCGGCGCTGACAGCAAAATGACTCACCGAATTTTGTTCAAACTGAAAATCTAAGATCTCTCTCGATTCACTGCTGGTGTGTAATGTATCCGCTGCTACTGCTGCAGGTCGATCTGTATATCACGAGTGTTTAAAACTGGAGCGGCGACGACGACGCAGGAACGACCGAACGAGGCTACGTCGCGAAGTCGACTACTGGTGCCAGCACGAACTCTCGGCTCTGCTTGACTTTGACCCTCCGCTGCAGCCGCTGATTGGCTCACGAGCTCGCGCTCTACCCCGACGATGCGTAAGCGTCTAACTGTTGCGGGGAACGAAGCTCCGACTGCGCTGCCGGGCTTGGAAAATGAATTGGAGAGCGGGAACCACGTGCGTTACGTCATGCGCGTGCGGCTGGCTCGCGATGTGTTCACGATTTTTCGTTGCGCTTATCTTGCTGCGGTGGGCTAGATACTCGCTGGTTCCTTATACATGCGCGAGACTATTTTGTTGTTGTGCCTTTATGCAAATGGATTGCTCTGGGATTTCCCTGGTTTGTGTATAGGAAGCCTGTGTTTTTGGACTAATTCCCCATAGCGATTGAGAAATCGGTCGAGAGATGCTTGTCAGCTTGATTTTTTGGAGATAGATGTGGAGCAACTTGTAAATCAGGAAAAGGTCGACTGTTCGAGCGGTGTGATTTAAATTTAAATTCACGATCATCAATTCACGACGATCGAGGCATTATTATCTTAACTTTATTACGTTCGACGCGGCTATCCGCTGATATAGGCTCGTAAAAATTGTCCCGATAGAGAAGCGCAAAATAAGGGACGTTGCAAGGAAAATGCTTTTTGCGCGACGATCATTAGTACGTATGACTTTTCGCGTACATCTGTCCGGGGAATATTTATGCTATTCTCTGATAAACCTCGTGAAGTCATTTATGTACATTGACGCTATAACGTCGTATGCTTGAGAACTGCTCTCATCTTATTTTTGAATAATTACAATTTTGTGCATACAACGTTGCGACATTCCGCACGTGTAATAAAACTGGCTGAAATCTCCTCAATTTTGTTCATTCGTCACCCTGCATTCTCGAAGCTAATTATTTTCTCTTTGTGAAACAATTTGTGCATGATAAAAGAAAAGTCAAGATGTCAAGTTTGCGCTATGGGTTACTGCGTACGACGTCAAAGTGGCGTATCAGATGTTCAAGGTAACCGGACCCTTGTTACACGAGAGTAACAAAAGCTCGAAGTGAATGACCAGACGATCGTCAAGAGCTTTCGATGAAATAAATCGCGACATCATGTACTTGTGAGTCTGCGTTATTTTGACAGACGCGGTAGCCTTGGAGGGATAAGAATTGTTGTTAGAAGAGAATCTCTAAACTTCCCGCGGAAATGTGACACAATGCAGTCGAATCCCAAGCGAATGGCTCTAAAAATTGTTCTCAACAGCTGCTCTAATGTATGAAATTTCACATCTTCAATTTCAAGTCAATCAGCCTAATGAATGCAGAGCAGATCTCTTTTAATTGCGTCTCAAGGCTCTGAAAAAATAAGTCCAAGCGAATTTGCTGCGACTTTTTAAGCTCGTTCAGAAAATTGAGTTTGGGGTAAAAATAAAACGGTATAGTGTCTTCGTAAGCAAGAATATAGCTTACAATGCGACTTATACTATGCCAGAACGTCGAGGATATAAAATTTTTGCAACGATTTAATAAACATATTCGCAGAAATTTACGAACTTACATGAAATAGATTAGTTTGTTAAATATAATGCCACGTCACTTCCGCCTCATGGTTATACCAATATAGATGTTACGAGTTCATTTTCAAATCTAAAAAAAATTAGAATATCTTTATCTACGCGTGAAACATCGGCGCAATGGTAATGCAGTTTATTATCAGCGAAAAATAATGTTTTTTTTGAGAGCAGCTAACGGTTCTTATGTAAAATGCTATTATAATTGGAGTGAACGCGATAGCGCCGGTTTTTCGGCTAAAATATTTTTATAGCTCTATACTGAATACGCGAAAGACGTATACATTTCTTCGATAAATCGGTGAATTCATTAAAGAAAAAAACGTATTATTCTCAACGGAACATATCATTATTGTGATAGTGTATAATCGGTTCGAAAATTCATCATTATACGATGATTTGATTTCACTCGAATCATGATGAAAATGAGTTCTTACAGTTAACTATCACTTATGCAAGCTTGAATTAACACGTACTCATCGATATTTTTAATCATTGTTTTAAGAATGATAACCGCAACGCATTTTTTACATTGGCCCATAAATATGCATCGACATATTTTTGCATCGTAACTCAAGCACATTCATTGCACGTCGGCGTAAAAAGTTTTTGAAAAAAAAAAATAGTTTTCAAATTCATGCTCTAACAGTTATTAAACCATGAACAGTTACTAAAGTGTCCATCTCCCGCGTTGTTTACCAACATTGTTTTTTCCTCATCGATGTAAGTTCGATGAATAATCATTACAATCAAAGCTCGCACCATAACGTCAAATATTTCACGAACATACAAGATAACATTTTTTTTATAACCCATAATCTTGCGATAAAACGTCGGCATTTTTCTTTATCATTGTTGATATAGTTTTAAAAACCTGATTTTCTCAGTACTTCAACTTTTTATCTGTATGCCATCCGTTATATATACCGTAACATTAGAAAATGTAACATCATCTTTACAGAGCCGAAATGAAAAATTTCCAATTTCCTGGTAAACAATAAATAAAATTAAATAATTTCTGTTGCAGAACGCAGCGTGCTACAGCCTGGGAGAGTCGGACGCGAATTCGGTATCAGCCGACGAGGACTGCGGCTCCATGATGGGCCTGGGCGGTAACAGTGGTCTCGGCGCCTCTGCGGCTATCTGTTACGGGCGTAATATGACTTTCCCGCGACATGCAGCCTCCTACGCACACAGACACCACGAGCTGCCAGCCATCGTCACCGAAGGAGAGAACTACAGACTTTCCGCCGAGGTATGCATCACTGCACCATCTCTCTCTCTCTCTCTCTCTCTCTCTCTCTCTCTCTCTCTCTCTCTCTCTCTCTCTTTCTCTCCCTCTTCCTGGCAGCGCGCGAGCGAATGCTTATTTAATTGGGTCTCATATCCCTATTTGAATCTCGTTACTGCCGCCGTCGCTTTTGATGCGCAACAATGTGCGCAGCTTGCGAGAATTGAGAGAGAAAAGACGCTCGGGACAATTTTAAGGGAGATTAAATGGATTTAGGTGCTGGCAAATTTGGAACGGAGAGAATTAGTGACTGGGAAGAGATTGTTTATAATTGAACTATCAATTGTTGAATGTAATCGATGAACCGATCTGCCGAATACCATGTCACAAGCGAGTACAGGAAAGGCAGCAAGACACAATCGATGTCAATGAGTAATTTACTACAAAAGAACTTTGCAGTCTCCTTCGTTTTCGACGATAAAGATGTTTCTCTCCTATTCATTGTCACTGATCCAGTCGGCCTTTAAATGTCACTAATTTCTGCCATTCCAAAAATAGACTCGCCTCTCTATACACTCACAACGTGCCTGGAAAATAAAATTCCCAATGTCTCAAAGTCTCGCGAATATGTTTCTTTTGAAGCTTTCCTCTCTGATCTCTTGCACGCGCATTTTCAGCACCTGGAGAGCAACTCTTGCAGCGACGGCCACCTCTCGGGCATAATGCCGGACGTGGCAATGGCCACTGCCTCTTTCGGGGCCCTCCAGCTCGTCGAGCAGCAGGAGCTCGAGCTCGACCTCGGTGATGGCGCTTCCCACCTGCTACAACAGCAGCAACAGCAGCATCAGCACCAGCAGCAGCATCAGCACCAGCATCATCAGCAGCAGCAGCAACAGCAGCAGCAGCAACAGGCCTCGTCTTCCGCCGGAGGCGGCGGCCAGCTTCACCGTCCCCTTCTTCCGCACCAACGCCAAAGACACTTTCCCGGGCTGCCGCCCGCACCCTACATGTACCACCGTTCTGCCGGTGGTCTGCCGCGATTTATATAGGACGAACTGAATTGTCGTCGACATCGCGACTGCCCCGACGATTCATACGAGAGGATGATCTATCGATAGAGGTAAATCAAAGCGAGTTTTTTTAGGGCAGCCAAGGCGTCTGCGTGCGCTTGTTTAGAGTGCTGCCTCTTGGGAACTCGACTTTGTAAGTTATATCGTCCTGGGACTTTTGATTTTTTGATATTTCATTCTTTGTAATGCGCAGCACGCTTATCCGTACAAGCGGAGGGCCGACAGAGCCGAGGAAACGAACAGTGTAAACAAACGGTTAAGAACAAATATTCGTCTCTCGTGTAAGAAATGTATATACTGCCTATATAATCTGTAATTTGTCATACCAGGGTGACGCGCATTCCAGTGGCTAAGCGGCGGCGAGCGCGTCGTTTTGCTTCTCTCGTATTTAGTCAATTTCATAATTTATATTTGGAAGATCTGATTAATTTTAAATTTGAATCGCGTGAGTTCTGTTGTTATGAATACAACTTTTCTTAACTTGAACTTGTTAGCAGCAAATATTGCGAAATTTTATTTATTATTGTTAGAAAAAGTTTGATTTTTACGTTAAAATTAAAAACTATTCAATCTCTTAGAACACTGGGTAGTCCGTTTTCACGAGCTATAAGAAAATCCTTGATTTTCCGTCATCTATAAATATCGCAGAAACGTGAGTGATTTACTAAAGCAAATAGAGTAGAAAATAGAAATATGCCCATTATGAAGAGTACCTTGAAAAGATCTGAAAGCTCTATAAATATTTATTCTATGGGCAAATTTGTTTTCATGGTTGGGCTTTTAGCAACGTTATTGTTATTAATAATTATTCAGATATCACGGGACAATTATAATGAATCTAAATTTGGTGGATAAAAGACTATGGTATACAAGTGCGTTCAAGACTTCTCTTCGCTTGCGTAGCCAATGAGAGTGCGCGCCACTTGTGTTCACGTGCGTTGCACACGCGCGTGTGCGTGTATTATATCGATTTTTGCGCGATTATAACTGAATCACGCGAATATATGTATGTGAATGTGAGTGTGTGTATGTATGAATGCATTTATTGATACAACGATAATCGTTTATAGAATTTTGCTGATATACTATTGGTAATAACCCAGTGGTCTTTCCGCGTTGCAAATTTTACAAAATGGTTTTTTGACTCGTATCTTATGATATTTTTTTTATTAGCAAAAATTTGCGTTATGCATTAAATAGTTTCTTGCAATGCATTAATAAATTTTTTGACTGAATCCTGAAAGGATATTTTTTTTTTATTTTGGCTAGTGATTTTCTTTGTATCTATTTTTTACCATAGTCAATTTTTTATTTATTGTTTGATGATCAATTTTATCGATCGCGCTTAGTCCTTTAATATCTTCCACAATCCTATAAGTAAATATGTAAAAAAATATTTCTGCAACACTTGTTGCTGAATTTTCGTGCAAAATCCAAAGTATCTCCAGTTTCCACTAGAAGGGTTTCAAAAAATTTTAAGAGTTAAAAGATAGTTTTTCTGCTGCCAAAAGATGCAGTGTGATGGTGTACAATGATATTAAGAAATTAATAGTTGTGTGCAAATGTAAACGTTGATAATTGAAGACGAATATGTAACGTACATGCACCATCGTTTATATTTGTATAATATTATATATATATATATATATATATATATATATATATATATATATATATATATATATATATATATATATAAATATGTGTTTTCTAATAGTTAAAGGCTTAAAGGGTGTTAGCGATATCAATAATATGTTCATAATGATTATACAATTTTTTTTAGAATCTTCGTCCACTCTCGACGTGGATTTTTATTTAAAATATCGTACTCAAGTTTACTGCCATTTTCTATAAATTTTATAAGCTCATGGTCCTAATTTGAAGCAACCTAATAAAATGCTCATAGTTATGAATATGCAATACGCAATATAACTCAGTTATCTAAGTACTGTTAATACTGATGCTCTAATAATTTAAGTTAATAAATCAAGCTAAGCATAGCAAGTAACGACTGGAAAGTACAGCTTTCAGATCACAACGCGCCTCTTATCCTATGTTTTTTAATGCGCTTTATTGAGATTTACGATATATTAGTTCACATATTTTGTCTGAAAAAATCAACTTTTGTTCGTGATAATTTGTTATTGATGAGGCCTTCATTTATACTTACGTAAAGTTGCAACGTATTCTCACATTGAATTTCGTCCCTTACACCCTTTTGGCTTATAACTGTTAATGTATAAAAAAGCACTATCAAATCTTAGCAAATGGTTTCCTTGCATCAGTTATATTGTCATAAGTTTTTGGCTTGAACCTCGAATCGAAGGCTGGCTGCGTCCAGTCTCTATTATATTGAGGGACTGGGCACGTTAAGTCTAGATAAAGAAAAAAGTAACATTAATAATAGCCTTATAGCGTTATATATATTGCAGTCATTCGGTGAGAATACAATTGTTATTTATGATCTTATAATATGGTATCGTATAAAGCACTAAATCATAGTGTAGTTTTAAAAACGTCTACTTTAGTAGTAAATATTGAAAAACTGGCCCGATGGTATCCAATTGGAAAAAAAATAATACTTACAAATAGATTATTAACTTTTAACAAAAATTACAGAAAAGTATGCACTTTAAAGCGTTTTTTCTGAAACACTTAATCTTTTCATTCTATACATCAATATTGTACATGTCAGCTCTTTTTTCTCTTACTAGATACTGTATACCACTTTATATTACTTTAAGGCCGGTTCAATGATTTATAATTTAAGACTTTGTAAAAGACTTCGTAAAAGACTGCATTTGATTTTTCAGTTATAATTGAATTGTTAATTTTTAATCTAATTATTATAAATGTGCAAAGAAAAAGTTAATAATGTAATCATGAGCTAAAGCATACTTCGTTCTGTGTATACATATATGCCGTTCGGTTGCTCGCATCCCGTCATGTTCTCATTCATGATATATACATACACCTGACATTTATAGAGCAAGAAAATGAGTTGCGTCGGAATTCGAGATTTGGTAAGCGTGCATTATAATGTCGAATATTTGAAATGATTCAATATTCTTATGATACTGTGCTAACATTTTAACTTTTTTTTAAATCTCTGTTTAAAACTGTTAAAATGTGCAAGAGAGTCAAAGCTTTGCCTTTGACAAACTTATACCCTTTCATCAACAGACGCATAAGCTCATGAAAATGAAAAGTATCAGTCATATATCATAAGAGTTTGAAATTATTCCAGTAATTCAGATAAATCATTGTACTCTTACCATACATATAGATGAACATAAAGATAAAGATAAAAAAAACATTACAGTACCTTTGTCGTTTGTGACTATGTACAGATTAGCAGCCGTAGTAAAATATTGTGTAACAGAACTTATTTCCTTGAGGGTATAAAGATCGAAATGAACGGGGAAATAATAAGATCCACAAGAAACCCGTAGTGCTTCGAAGAAATACTACTGGCAAATTAGACATTGCGAGTGAACGACATTTTTGGTGGCCAAGCAAATGGCACATCATCCTTAAAGGACCAATGTAACTAGTAATCGATTAATTGTAGAAAAAAAAGAAAAAGTCTCTATACTTTATACAGTATGCATGCCCGCGAAAAAAAAATTAATTTAAAATCCTTGTCGAGGCCAAATCGACCGACAATCTTATTCTTTGCTCTTCAAAGCGCCGATTTCGTTACTTGGCAAAATGAAAAGAAGACGCTTATTTTTCATGATGATATAATATTTATGAAAATTTCACTGTGGGTCTTTTCATGCAATCATTATTTATGATTTCATGGAAGTTTATTTTTCGCGTGCGTTATAAATCATGCGGAAATATACTGTATAAATATTACAAGACTATTCTGTCGTTCGTACCTTTCGCTGACCGATCGTACGCTATTCAGAATTTCCAATTGTTATGGATCACTGTATGGAAGCGACAGTGTTTATTAGGCAGCCATTATCGTCGATTCAAAGTAAAGTTTTTATTTATTGATTTAATAATTATCAAGAAGTGCAATCTGAAAGTAAAAAATTGTAAAAAAGTTTGTTCCGAAGATAAAACAAATTAAAACGACACGTTATTGCGTGAGTTAATGTTCATGGGTCGTATGCTCCTGCTTTCGACACCTGATGTCTGTAAAAAAAGATCTTGACGAAATATATTAAAGCACAACATTATTGGGTATTATTGATATGCATCCAATACCATATTCCAAATCTGTTTAAGTATGGGAAGTAAACAACCATTTTTTTTAAGAAAAAAAAAGATATATTTCAGCAAAGATAACAATAGCTAGTTCACATCTCATAGATTTTTTTATAATAGCATAATTACTTTTGTATGTCGTAACATTTTGACGCGTCACATATACATAGAATAATGTGTATATTATATATCAGGTAGGCAGTATTTTGATAGTAAATTTTGACAGAGCGTAGGTATTATTTCATTGTAAGGTATTTGTTGATTTGCATCAGGTCACTTATGTATTATAAAACACCGATATTTTCATACATAGACTTGGACCAAAAATTCAATTTAAAACATTTAAATACATCGAATCAACAAATTATTTTAGGTTTAGGAAGACAATATACATATAATTTGATTGGTAAAAGTTTCGAAGTTTCGATAAATTTTCATAATATATAATTAATACATTTACAACGTAATAACATGCTAAAAAATCGTATAGCAATGCGAAAATGCAGATTTCTTATTTCATTTTCATCAAAATATCGCTGTAGAAAATATTTAAGTATTCATCTTTGTAAAATGCAATATTCATAAGGTACGCGATGATAACCTAGTGTTTTTTCAAGATTTTCTTCATCCTAATAATCTTCAACACTTGGGTGCTACCAATCCGCTTAATATATCGAAACTATTTCCATCAGGATGAACTGTGAAGATATTTCCATTCTTTCCTTGCACTTCTAAAAACCCATAATCATCAATGCCCAAAATTTTGACTTCTTGTGATGAACCATCCGGTAGTATGACTGTGATTTCGGCATCCCTAAAGAAGCAATTAAATTAATGGGTAAGGAGTCCAGTAGTTTTCTAATTTTTTCATCAAATTTTTGTAAAATAACGTACGTGTGCATCCAATATCCATAGTAAATGTCATAGAATTCATCCATATTGTTATTTTGTATAAGGTTTATTAATTTTTCCATCTCATTGAAAACTAAAGCTACAAATCGTTCAAGCGTGATTTTTTCAAGTTTCTTTCCGGTCGCTTGATTATATTTAGTAATCATATCATTAATACAAGTTGTCGGTGAACTGTTTGAAAGATTTATTCCGGTTCCTGAAACATATATACGCATATCACAACATCGATATAATCCCATGTAATGCTTTAAAAATTGTATACAAAAAAGTATGTTACCTAGATTACAAATAATAGTTGGCGATTGAATAGTGGATGTAACGGTGGTGCCCCCAAGTTTAGAACCGTTTCCAGTATAGACATCATTAGGCCATTTTATTCTAATATCTATATCCTACATGATTGTAGATAAAAAAACCATAATATTAAAACTCATGGTTTTGATTTCATATTCCAATAACTTGACATAAAGCTTGTAATACCTGATAGTCAGGAATTGACCTTATTGCAGATACTACAGCTACTGACGTTATATGTTGAATAAGCGATATTCTTTCTCCAAGAATAGAATTAAATGGAATGTGAATTTGTAAACTAAACATAGCACAGCCTTCGGGACTCAACCATACATTTTTGCCGCGTCCTCGGGTAAAAAAGGGCAATATTAATTGGTATATCGCATATACAATTATTCATTTATGGAAGACAAAGTAATATTCAACAAGATATCAAAAGACAGTGCGGTATAATTAAAAGCTACAAAGCTTCATGCGTCTATGCTTACCTTCACCTTTGGTTTGTGAGCGACATATAACAGCTAAGCCATGGTGCAAAGCAAAACCATTTATGGCTGCATTAGAAGACGTCATTACGTCCGCGTATATGACTAAACGGCCAAGTGCTTCTGTGCTGAGATTCTGTGTTAAAACATCGTAAGCATCAATTAGGAAATTCATTCCGACATACACCCCACTTAATGTTTGAATTGTAATTTATCTGCACGGCTCGTTTGACAATTTCAATAATCGGGTGATAAATAATGAAAAAAACAGTACCTCAAAGTATTCTACAGTTGAAAAATTATCTGGACATCTATGCACCATAACTGGCAGATAGGTGGAGGACGCGGGTTTTGGTACAGTGGACGTACCGCAAAATTGTATCTCTAAATTCGTTGTTTTTAACACATCATTCGGTTGCATCTTATCCTTAAGTTTCTTCAGCATTTCCAACTTTAACTGTACGAATAGAAGACGCATTATGAAAATAATTCGTGTGCTTAAGTTTGTCGTTATATGCGTTGTACTATGGTTTGAGTGATGCTTTCGGTAGGGAAATGTTAAGGAGTGTAGTGTGTCATATAGCGTCTCCATTAATCTGCGAATAATTCGAATTTGGTTTTAAATCAGTTCCATAGATCGTAAATTAAGCACGAACAAACAATGAAAAGAAACACTTATCACAACATTTGACAAAATAGTACAGTAGTATAAAAGCAGTCTCAAACCAAAGATAGCGTGTAAAGTTAAACTTAGAAATTATTAATAAAGTGAACAAGAGAGAAAGAATCCCGGCAATGCTCTGCATAGGCCTTTTTTTAGTAACGTTATATTTTTACATTATCGTCCGATGTAGAGCACAACCAGTAAATATCGAACGGCTATCGGAGCAAGGTCGAGTTCGAGTATGTAAATGCATGTTGTACCCGAGTTAACAAAGTAAGAGCTTATTAAAAATCTATCTCTGAATTCAACCTCGCTCCGTATACAAACAACGTGGTTCTTGCTCCCTTACCTCATGTCTCCCCAGAAAAAACCCCGAGCTGTACGTGGGCGGTATCATGGGTTTGGCGTAGACCTCGATATCCAGGTGGGTTTTCAGGAGGTCGCTGAATATTTCGAGTCGAGTTGCGTTGCTCTGCTTCAGGGCGAGAAACTTGCTCTCCTCGAACTCGTACTGCGAGGGATCGGCTTCCAAGTGGATCTGCGAGAAGACGGCCTTGCCGCCGCTCTCGGGCAGATTGGCTAGTAAAATACTTGGTGTGTGCCAGGTCTCCTCCGAGCCCAGAACCTTTACGTTGAACGTGTGCGACTTGCCGGAGCGATCGTTGATGGTGGCAGAGACCGGCGTCGGCGGGGTCACCTGTCTGTAAAAAATAACGTTTTCATGTCGGTCTTGAGAGACAATGACACTGAGTTTATTAAATTTACTTGGAGTCTTCCAAATCTTGGGAGAATTTCGTTTTCACAGGCGAAGCTTGGTAACAGAACACATGATGCATCATGCGAACGTGCTTCCACTTTCCATAGGAGAAACGAACCAGCTCGTTTTCCCGAACTTCCGCGGTTTTGAAAGTAGGAAGCAGAGTCTTTAAAATATCCGAACATAGAGCTAAGAGCTTTCCTCCGTGAACTAAGAACTCGACGACCTTAGAGGCCACGTCGTTTCCAACGTTGCCGCATACTATCATGAGACTCGCTTGGTCCATCCATACGTCTTTTCGAGCCTCTTGTGCTGACAACGGATAAACTGTGTACCTGTAAGTATACTTTATTTTTTGATAAAAGTTCTTTAATGACAAAATTGATCCTTTCAAATATCAAATCTTACTTGTTTTCTTTGAGAATAGAGTCAAGTACACTGCGAACATTATCACTAGCAACTGCACTATCTGCACAGATCAGGATATTTGGTGGTTTGGTAACTTTAGAATCGAGTTCAGTCTTTCTTGGTGAGTAGCTGCAAAGACGAAATTTTTTAAATTACTTTAAAGCAGTATAAGATAATACAAAAAATCCTACATTTAGATAAACAAACCCAACGTACTTTACAGCAGAGAGCGAAGACTTAGAGGACATTACACTGGACATCTTTGAGTCCCTATCACTAGTCCTCTTTGTATTGTTTACGGATATTAATGGCGTGAATTTACTTAAATTTTCTTGGGAGCTTTCTTCTAAAACGAATTCTTGGGATCTGGAAGAGCTTAAGTTAGACAATGAACCTACAGATAAATCCATAGAGTTAGTTAGTGCTTGGGAGAGTCTTGATGCCGTGCCGTTGATTACGGCAGTTGCAGAGGCTGGAGTCGGTGGCGGGGTTGATGGGACTGACGAATTTATGTGATCATCTGTAATAAGAGAATTTTATTACCAACCACTAAATGTTTAATGTGTAATGTTTAAAAAAATTAACTATACCTGTTTCATCGTTTGGTATTTTGATTTCTAGAATTGTTGGCATTTGTAAGGTAATTGGTTTACTCCCTGGCGACACGATTAGACCTGGAATTTCTTTAATCTCTATGGCTTCATTTTGTTGGGAGACCAATCTTGCTGTACTGCTTACTAACCTTAACTTCTTTACATATGTATTCCACTGAGAACTACCTATTAGCTCTGCAATTATTTATTAGACATTAAGCAGGCTTTATTCAAATACGTATATTCAATTATTACGAAAAAACTTACTTCTACTTTCTACTAAATTAAAGCGTTCATAGTTACAGATGCAAGGCTTTCCAGTTACTGAGACGGCTGCGAATTCAAAAAAGTATTAGGTAACAATAAAGCGCCTAGCGGAAATATATACAAGCACACTTATTTACATTCAATGCGTGTGACAGGTAATCCATTATTAATGAAGCATTGGCCCTGCATCAGAGTGGTGGAAAATTTTGTTATGTGCTCCAAGTCAGTTTCAAGTATTACACCAAAATTATCTTTAAACATCCATGTCACAATTATACCATAATCTTCAAGCTTTACAAACAAGACAAGCAATTAATTTTAGAGTCATTGGAATAGAAAATTATATTTTTTATAGAATGATATATGAATACCTTTGTAGCCTTTGAAGAAGCAAGGGGAATGTAGTTACTTAAATCTGCCTCAATGAGAACATGCATTTTAGCATTTTGTTGCAAAGTTGCCTGTGCATTATTATGAGCAAATAGGGGAAAGACAGTTTTTCCATAGGGATATAACAGCCAATGCGATACATCAACTTTTTGCTGTAAAACATTCATGTCCTCATTACTCATGAAATTGATGCGGTTTTTTAAATTCATCTATTCTACTCACTTGAGGATAAATTGTACACAGTCGCTTATCCCCTTGGTACCACAGAAGATCTCCTAACTTGGCAAGATTACTGTTGCTGCACAGATGGGAACTTAGCATGTCTTTACTTATGTTATTTCCATTCTGTAGCTTGCTTTTATTTCCATTAGTTTCTACAAACATCAAAGCATGTGAAATTAAATAAATTCCATAGTTGTTCTGACTCATGTTTTAAGGTCTTACCATCTTTGACTGACAGCTGCGAAGCTGTGTAAAGCATTATAGATGGCCTAGTGGCTTCTGGACCAAGTAGAATTGCTTGGAGTCGTGCCCTCAGAGAGGACAACCTCCATGACTGTACCCACGTAGCAACCATGTAGAAAATCGTCAAAAGCATCTCCGTGAAATACCTGATAGCGGGATGCAAGACAAAATGGACTTTAGTGTTGTCGATGTAGAGCTAACATTTTGGCAAGATGTATCTGTGAATCAAGGAAGAAAAACAGATTAGTAACATGATGTAATTGAGTAAAGATTGCCAAAAATAGAGTGTTTACAAGTGAGTATGATTATTTATTGAATTATATTTTTGACAAAACTCAATAATATATATAATATTTACACGATTCATGAACGAAATCATCGATCTCGAGAACTGATCACAGTCAGAAAAATCTGAAAAATCGCGATCGTACAAAAACTCTTGATATCAACATTAAATCAATAAGTTTTAGCTTGTGTAGTTTTGATGTACAGTTTTCTAAAAGGTCTAGTGTCTGCCAACAGTGAACACTGCTAAAGAAGCGAAACGATCGGTCCAAAAGCCAAACGTCAAGTACTCACTCTTTTTTTGTTTATTGACAAGTTATTCGTCGAATGAATCGTTGTTGTTACGTCTACACGACTACATGCGAAAGCAAAAACGAGATAATCTACACACCACCAAAGAACACACACACACACACACACACCCACACACACAGGACATGTCATAGCAGAAGACGTCGACCGGGAAAACGGTAGCAGAGACATCTGTCGAAGACAGCTCGCGTTTCAAATCACCAGCTGATCGATCGACTTACACGATGATAATGCAGAGCGATGAATTACCGACGCGTAAAAATATAGATCAGGTGAATAATTGAAAATTCAAGCGCGGGATATCCAATCGCAAAATTACAACGTTCTCTATATTTACACATACACCCACAAGAGAATCGCCGTCTGACCACAGCCCGACCCTCATCTACTTACTTTTGCGCGGGACATTCAAATCGCATCAAAAACGTCAGGCGATATTAATTTCAAAAGGCCTCGTCTCTTACAAAACTTGGCCCCGTTGGCTTTGCCCGCGCGCAATCAAATAAGCTCGGTACATATTAGCCGCTCTTCGTGCTCAAAGCTGCGCGTCTGCAGCTCTTTTGTGCCCGTGTCTGGCCGGCTTTGTTTCGTGTTCTCCGGTAATCCGAAAGAAGCATTCTTCGAGCTTGCGAAAAAGAAAAGGCACGAGAGACTATAATACACGTAAATATCCTGTCGTTATATATCTATGCCTCCTCGTCGGAGAAAATCCAAGCTTCAGCGCGGCTTATTAAGCAGCGGCGCTTTTTTACGCTCTTGGGGAAAATCGATCGGACAAATATATCGGAGAGAGGACTGCAATAATAGTGCGAGAACTGATATCCGCGTGTATATGGGCTATTTTTCTTCTACTTTAATTTTCGCTGAAGAATCTTCGAAATCGTTCTAAATCTTGGAGTGAGAAAGAGAGCGTACGATAACGTACACAGCGAAGCTTTATAAATTTTATGAATGTTTCAAGGTAAATAAAGCTGCACTCGACGTCGCTGCTTTTAAAAACGTATACATTTTCGAGAAAAATAAGGCCGGGCTTTTAAAATCCGTAATTACGTACTGCACGAGATGGATTTAGTGTGCAGGGACAAGATTTCTCCGTTAATCCGTACAGTCGCGGAGTGCCAGTCTACACAGGTATATACATGTATATACAGGGGGGGGAGAGAGAGAGAGAGAGAGAGAGAGACAACGTGCCGCGATTTCTCTCCTGACCGTCGAGGGCTTCTATTCTGCGAAAATCTCGAAGGAAGATTCAGTGCCGGAGCTCACGCGAGCTGACACGCTTGTTTCCCTCCCTCTATCCCTGGAGCTAATTGGACCTGGAAAACTTCTCAATAGCCAAAGCAGTAACTATCCTCGGACACGTTCGTCCATTATTTCTTCTCCTTTGTGTGAGTATACCTATACGGGATTATGCTGTTAATTCCGCTGCAGCCGCGCTTTGTTACACAACAATGACGCAACGCGACCATCTCCTTTCTTTCCTCTCATCAGAGTTTTCCTTCAATTTGAAAAAGGGAATCAAATAACGTCGCTGTTAATAGCTAATCTCAACGCTATCGGCAGTGTCTCCTTCACTTCAGGGCAGCAGTGTGCGATATACCAGTCGGGGTATACGTAATCCACGACAGATATATCATATACAGGTATCTCTCAGCTGCGATATTAAGAGGCACGAAAAAAGAGCGAGTAAAGTTCATCCCGAAAGAGAGAAAGCGAGACGGAGGTACATATAACGCAGCCAGGAGAGATGAGCAGCAAAGCGGCGGCAAAAAGAAGGCCGTATACCTCGTATCGTGTGTGTGTGTGTGTGTGTGTATACGCGCGGCGGAAAAAGTATCTTGTTTCTCCTCTCGTATATACGCGCGGAAGCCATCGAGCGGCTCTGCGCTCTCTCTCTCTCTCTCTCTCTCTCTCTCTCTCTCTCTCTCTCTCTCTCTGCAGCGGCAGGAGAGCAGGAGAGCCGAGAGGGAAAGGAAACTTTTCAATCAAGACGTGTGCGAGAGGCGGAAGAAACAGCGAGAGTCTCTTCTCAGCAGCTGGTTCGAGGGACGCGTAAAAAGAGCGTAACAAGAGAGAGAGAGAGAGAGAGAGAGAGAGAGAGAGAGAGAGAGCAAGCCACGCGCTGTATACATAACGCCGCCCTTCCAGTAGTAGCAGAGGCCAATAAGTATATACGCCGATGCGCGTAATGCGAGATTCAGAGAAAGACTACTACTCGCTTCTCTACTGTATACATACACTATAGTACAAGAGTCGAATAGAATTGAATTCGCTGTTGGCTGCTGTCCTTTGCCTTTCCCGTTCTACTTTTCGCGCGAATTCTTTCTCTCTCTCTCTCTCTCTGCCTTCACTGTTCCAGGATTACACGGGATCGCTTGTTCGACATGGATTTTCCGGGCGCGCGGACATCGCTCTCATCGAGAGCTGCTGTTCCGTCTCCAGACGTATAGATATAAGTTTATTAACATTCTTATTTTAAAAATGTATTCATATTTAGATATAACATTATATCAGATGCTCGTACGTCTTACAAGTATGCTAAAATTTCCGAATTTGTACCCGAACGACTGACCCTCGGAAAAAACCCGAAAACCATAGTTATAAAACTGTACATCTGCTGCGCAGATGTCAGTGCTTCGTATTCTTACAAATCCGCACTGCCATAAACGACATGATGACGTACGAACGCGGACTGCAAGGCGACCGCGATTAAGGACCAGGCGCAGACGCGCTTCATGTTCTTAACTTTATTGCACCAGATTAAGATAATGCGCTGACCCTTCGCACTAATGACTTTATTGACAGACCTTTTCCTGCATCCTGCTCTACCCGGATTTTTTTCTATCGCACGCCCACAGCCTAAACTACTGCGCCTCTTGCTCTCCCTCCATCATACCTGCAATAAAATATTCGTCCTAGATGAAGCTTCCTACCCATTTCAATGCACCGCCTACATCCCCTCCCGCAGCACTCATCCCTCTTGTCACATCAACTTGTTAGACAGACGACGAGGACAAATCCAGATTCGACTTGACCGCCGCGCAAGGAACATCTTGAACACTTCGTTCAAGCGCAAGAAACTTATACATTTTAGCGCTAGACTTGTAACATTCATTTTTTTTTCTAAGTTTACTTTCATATTTGTGAATTATTCTAAGTTTTGCCAAATACATTAAATAAATAAGAAAAAATATATTTGCTCGTTACGCGTGCAACTTATTTGAATAGTCTTAACGCATTAATTTTCGTCAAGACCAAGATCGTCGACATTACACTTCGGCGATTCTTTCCAGCTGCAGTACATTACAACACGTGAATTTCGTATCGCTTCGCGACATGGAAATTCTCTGATCTTGTGTATACACGCGCGCGCGCGTAATCAATTTCAGAAACGCGAGCCGAAAGCTTTGGATTTCCGGAGCCAAGATTTTTCATTCCTGTACATACAACGCACTGTATCAATTTCAATTTTATCAGCGTCGCGTATACGCGTGTATATATAAAACGTATACTTTTCGCGCGCATCCCCCGATACTTTTGATGCATTACGACGTGTATACCCTGACGCGGTATGCCGTTATGTAAAACGCGTTTTCTTCGCAGTCTGCCTATATAATCTCGAGAGGAGTCGGCTGCCCTATTTTTCTTGCAGAAAAAACGTTGGCTTTTGGAGCTGCTTTTACAAGAGGGATATTATAAACGCACGTATACACGTGTTGAATAACCACAGAATTATATCGAGATCAAAAGCGACTTTTCCCTCTTGCTTGCAAGCCCTGACTAGATACGTACGCAGCCCGCATATTTCAATTTTTTACGGAATTCCTCGTACCTACCCCCATACAGCCCCGCCGAGAGCTTATTCAGTTTTATCGCCGCGCATCGCTATTCTCGCCCCGGCTTAATTGAGGGTGAAAACGGTATAGCATATCGTCGCTCCTCGTTTTCCTTCCTCGCTTTTTCTCCTCTTTTCACCTCTGCCATAAACACGCTATCAGCCGCGACTGCCTATCTTCTCCTTCTCTCTCTGAATATAGGTCCTCCTTCGGTCACCTGCAGCGAAAAAACAGCATAACTGGCCGAAGCCATTTGTATACGAATATAGCTACGCGACGCTAAAAGCTGCAGCAGCAGGAGCGTTTATTTTAAAAACGCTTTCAGCTGCCGCGTCGCGGATATAATATCCAGCAGCTCGCGTGTCCCTCTCTCGGCGCCCGTTTAATATGCGGCTCGCGCGCGATAAAAATGTAATCTTTCGCGCTACATACGTGCGCGCTCGCGCTTGCAACGTTTATACATATACCTATATAAACCTGTCTGTATATTCATATAGTTATAGGTATACAGAGGAACGTAACGAAGGAGAGTCGTGCGAGTGATTGCGCGCTCGCGGCGAGTCACGCGATATACATCTCTATCCAGGCCGCTTAGCCTCTCCCTTCGTCATTCAAGTGAGCGAGCCCCAGTAGTGACAATGAATAACGAAGCGGAGGGAAATGAAAAAAGCGCGCGAGTGCATGTGCGCATAACGAGCCAGAGAGAGAGAGAGAGAGAGAGAGAGAGAGAGAGAGAGAGAGAGAGAGATAGAGAGAGATAGAGAGAGAGAAGAGAATGATAGCGCGAGCGTTATTGCTCCCGCTCTGTGTGTGTGTGTGTGTGTTGTATGGCGCACGATACCAAAGGGTGAGAGAGAGAGAGAGAGAGAGAGAGAGAAAAAAGAGGCCAAGTAAGCGCGGAAAAGTCCTCGTAATGGGCTACAATACACGATCGTTCGGCTGCAGCGGCATCGCTTGTATAATAAATCGTCGCTCGAACTACCATATACGCGCGAGAGGCAGAATTCATTTGAATGGGAAATGTATGCCTCGGTGCGAATTTTCGTCGTACCGAATGTCAAACCGATCCAACGGAGGCATTATTCAAGCGCTTTTTTACTCCTCTCTTATACATTCTACTCCTTTGACGCGGTCGTCGACGAGGGAAATTGCGGTGGTTTCGATTACACAAAGTAGCCTTACGCGACTGCGCGATACTCGGTGACGTTGCGACCTTTTCTTTCATCGTCGCTCAATTTGCGTCGAAGAGCGGACTCTCTCTTCCTCTTTTTTTACGAGCCATACGGGCCGACCGCTTAATTTATTTAGCGACTCTACCGCGGGAGATGTACAGGGTCTACGCGTTATATAATTGCGCTGCGCTGCATCAGCTCTCGGGGGGTTGAAATTTTTATTTTCGACTTTTATTTTAACGGCCCGCGGTTTATTTACCCGGGAGGAATTAAAAATAACGTTATACGACTCTGTATATATAGTTTATATACACCAAGCACACGATTCCGAATCGTCCCTCTGGCCATTACGTTTTACATGAAAGATCGCTCGTTTTATTCTCAAAATCACCGAGGCGTAATTCCTCTCGATCTTTCTTTTTTTTTTACCTCTCGCGACTCTCCATCTACGCAGCGAACTGACGGTCCTACTGTGGCGTTAGCGGTACACCGCGGTATTTTTCCGAGGCGCGCGTTGAAATTTTCATGAGGCTCCAAGGACTTTGGCGAGCTTTGACCGCGGCGCGCGAGCAAAACACTCGCAATGCCATATAGAGGGGTGAGTAAAAAGGTCGCGTCGCTTTGCATTTGTAATCCGGAAGCGGCTTCTTTACGCGTGTGCGCCCGCTCGATTCGACGGAATAAACAAGGATCGAATTGGATTACGAACGCACGCGATAGGCGATAAAAGGATAAGTGGAAACGCTCCGCGTGCGGTCAGACGGAAGGAAAAGAAACGACTACGCTGCAGTTCGCGGTTTATAATAACACTGCGGAGAGTATAGCTGTACAGGTATAGATGGCGCGTTACGTGTACACACAGAGCCTCTGTTCAACAGTAGCGCGACGGGGAGTTTAATGCGATAGGATTCAGCGCGTCGCCGAGTATTCAACTCCATTGAGGCTTAGTTCTCCGCGACGGCTGCTCCGCAGAGCCTCCGCCCGTTCCGCGTTCGCTTTCTCTCGACGTCTGCGCTACTGTCTGCACACAGTATTATGGAGTCGTCGCTATTCTCGCATTGCGTCGTGTGTCGGGGAAATAAATATACAATCGATTCGTTAATATCGCCGCGCTCAGTTTAAAGATAACCGAAGCCTTTTTATCTCGCTCTTTTATATAAGAGTAGTAGCGATGTCTCGCGTGTTATACGCCTTTCTTCCTGCGGGGAAAATAGCTGCGGCCGATAACGGCTCGACGCTTTTATCGGAGCACACCTATAGCTCCGTACGATAGACCGAAAAAGGGGGGAGTCGATACAGGAACGATGTATTTTTTTTCCGTTGCGCGCCGCACTGGATGTATAAATAATGCATGGCTCCGCGAACACGGATCGAGAGCGATCATTGAGCGCACTCGAGGCTGTATGTATGTGGGAAATGTATAAAAGAGTCAATTAACTCGAGTGCTCGCGTCGTACGTTCGTCTATTATTTTTTTTCCTCCGTAACTCTTCCCGCTGTGCTTTGCAATTATACACGCAGAGGATATTATCATTAAATTTGATTCGAGGGGGATCGCAATATTATACCTTTGAAAATTTCAAATGTAGAGTTACTCGATATATATTCATATGCGTATACTTCATCGAAGCGGCGTATATTGTTCGCGTATCGGTTCCGGTTGATTAATTGATGTATCCAGCTCTGTACCTATAGAATCTCATTTTGATATGCACGAAAAAAAAGAAAAAATTAATCGAAGCTAAACGCAAAGGTGGCTCCCTTTGAAGCGTTATATAGCCAGCAGAAAGAGCTTTTCAGCCGGCATTTTTCCATAGCCAGTCGCGCGTTCACAGAGAAGAGGACTTGTGCGTGTAATTGCAGCTCGCAAACAGCGACAGCAGTATTGGAAAATTGCCATCGCGCGTTTAATGGCAGCGCCTGCGCGTATACCTATCCGTATAATATAATTCAAAGGAATGTTAGCAGCACAGCGCTATCGAAATAATAATCCATCCCTTTAGCTCTGTATACACATTACTGCGCGGCAGCCACTTGACGTCGCGGGACATTCGAATATTTCATTATTGGAAAAATGTCTCGCGCTCGGCGTAAGAAATCCGTATAAAATATATACTTCGTATTATCGGCGTGTAATACTCGCGACTCGCGTAATTAGCCTGCGATGTTTTGTTGCGCCGCGACTCGAGGGTATTACGGAAATTAGATTCTCTCTGTACACGACGAATATATTGCCACGTACCGTAGCGGTATATTTTCTCCTCTCTTCGACTCGATTATTACACGCGCGAGAATTCCTTCTACGACGGGATAAAACCCTCGTGGTATGCGGGAAAAAGGAAGAAGCTCTCATACAACGCTGTCCCCGCAGGGACAATACTCCCGGCCTCTGCTCGATTTTCACCTGCACCGAATTATTAACCGACGGTCGCTCACCGCCTCTGCTATAACCGGAATAAGAGAAGTGAATTAAATAACACTCGAGAGAGAGATAAAGCGAGTAGAAAACAAAAGCCAGCCCAGCGGCTGTCCAATCGAATCGAGCCCGTGTATAGTCACGAGAGCGGCATCCTTGTCATTCATCGAGAGCCGGGCTTTCCCCCTTTACCCGTAAATACACCGCGGCTGATTGCTATTCCCGCAAGCTCATCTCCTCTTTGTCATCCTCAAAGAAGCCCTCCCCAAGTACAGAGCAACTATGTATGTATATACTCGCTTCTTCTCCGTATAAAAATTATCAGCAGTCTAGCGGGTTTATAAATCAACGGCGTTATTAATCGCCGAGTCGCTTTGAAAGATAAAAAACGGCATATGCATTAAGTACACCACGTTGAAAGGAGCTCAATCGATTCCAAAACGGTCAGTCGATGCGCGGGGCCGGGGCGGGTTATTAACTCGCGCGCGATGAAAATCTCGGCCGGAAATTATAAGCCGCGATACAATTTTTCGCGCGGTGATTAACGGCGCTTTGTTTCGCACAGCAATAAACCGCGATCGAGCTGCTGTGGCTTGAAAAATTTAATTTCTCCCTCGCGGCTCTCTATATACAGTCTTAACGACTGCGAAGTGGCGCGTCATCTCCTGTGCGCTTCCCCCGGCGGTAAATCGAAGGCGTCGACGCTCGCGTGTAAGGCAGGGTTATTGATGACTCCGAAGAGCCAAATGCTCACGTCTGTGTGTGTATTCGTAATTCAACGGCCGGGATCAACCGACTACTCTGGGCTTTATCGGCGACGAGGCAAGTTAGCTCGCTGCCGGTAGAAGAAGTTTCGACGGGGGAGGTCTATTGAAAAGCTCCGGGAAGAAATTGGTGAAATTTCGAGAAAACTTTCTCCGAGCGAGCTTTCTCCAAAACTGTCGCGCGCGTGGAGTTCCCGTAAGAAGTCGTCTCGGCGTTACACACACTATATGTATATATAGCCAGAGGCGCGCACGAGCACAGCTAAACAGGCCGGCTTTGAATGCTAAACTCATTAAGCTCTCGCGCTCATATGCGCGCCTAGTTCGGCAGAGACAGGAGCAACTGCGGCAATCTCTCTCTCTCTCTCTCTCTCTCGCGCGCGCGCATTATAAATGTAAATGCAATTTCTAAAGCCGGGCCTTGAAGACTTCGTTACATTACAAGCGAGTTATACGCTGGTGCGGTAGCAGCAGCTGCCGTGTAGGTGTATATTTCCTACTGTGTGTGTGTGTGTGTGTGTGTGTGCTGGGTACGTGATTCGCGAGTTTTCAGAGTGTGTATATGTAGCACAAACGTGCGAGGTTGAAATGATTGGACGTTCGATTCTTTGAAAACGCTCTCCCGCGGTCCGCGCTGGCTTTTCGGGGAAAGCTGATTTTCCACGGAGATTTCAGCGCAAGCTTTGTGTATACGTATATGTATAAGCTCGCTCTATGTAACGCTCGCGCGTGTGTGAGCGGATTTATTTTTTTCTCTCGATTCCCTGGCAGTGCGACGCCAATTTGTTTGAAAATTAAAAGCCAAAGCCGCTTTCGGCATATACATCGTGCGCGGGAGGATTATATTGGAAGCCGCCGAGTTGTCGGATTCTTGAAAAATTCATCCGCCAAGAATGCGGATAAAAGTTCGACGAAATTAATTGTTTGTCTACGGGATGCCGCTGCATATACACGCTGTATATGTATACACGGAGAAGTTTAAAAGCTTCGTCAAACTCGCAGGCGGCGGAAGTAAAACAGCTCGAATGCCGCAGACAACAGCCTCTCTCCCTGCGCTTTTTCGCCATCAGACTCTAAGTAGAAAAGCGGCTCTTCCGTCAGCCGTTCTGATATATGTCACGAGCTCTCTCCCGGCCACACAGAGCTTGCAACAAAGGCCAAAGTATCGACACACGTCCTGCCGTCCTTATAAATGGCCTGTCTCTGCGCGCTGAAACTCTATGCAAAGTACTCGCCGTATACTACTTTTTTTGTCGCATATCGATACACCCTATACTGCAGCGCATAAATCCGACCTTCTACGTCCCAATCAAGCAGAGGACACGCAATAATCGTGCGGCATAATCACAGCGGGACAGGCCCATTTGCTCTACATATATATCCTCGGCCACAGCGCATAGCAGCAGCAGGTGTGCACACACTCCGCGAGCGCATAATACATATCGGTGCGTGTTGCTCTTGGGAGCGGCCTGCAGTCCTAACGCAATTATTACATCGCCGGAGAATATATATACGGGGGCGCGATCCGCATCTCCGGTATGGCGATGCCGCCGCTGTAGCCGATGATGACGTAGCAGCAGCTACGCGCGACATATAGGGAGAGGGGGGGGGGGAGGATTCGAGTGCAGCGCATGTAGGTACGTGCAGCGCGACTCGGAAGCCGGCTTTAGCAGCAGAATGTCGCCGTTAATTGGCAATCAGGCCGGGCTTATCGAGCGAGCGGATCCGCGCGAGAAGCGCCGCGCCGGCTTACAAAACGCCCTTTGTGTGCTGCGCAGACCTACTGTAAGCAGTGACGTTCATTGAGACACGCGCGAGCGCGGAGCGATGGGAAAAAAAGTCGCGAGTGAGCTGTGTTTGCGATGGATTAGCTGCCGACGGAATTACGAGCGGTCTAGATAATTTTTTTTTTTGTCTATCGGAGGTAAATCGCTGTTTGATGATGCGCGCAATTTCTGCGGGTGTTCTGAAAATTTGCTAAAAGAGCAGTAGTACGTCTCGGCAGTGCTTTTTCACGGAGCACGTTTATTCAACGAAATCCGGTTAGTCTCTCCCTTATGAATATTAATAAAAACACGCAGCTAAACACACTTTCGCGCGCGAATTTCGCCCTTTTCACAGCCAAAAAAAAAAAAATTCTCGCATCGAATAAAGTACACTTCCCTACGCGGTGCTTTTTTTGCCAGCGGCGTCGCGCGTAAAATGATTATTCATACATTACATGTAAATTCCCATACATAACAGCGCCGCGCGGCTCATAAAAAATGCATGCAGCCCCCTGAACTCGTAGAAATGATCACACGCGATATATATACACATACGCGCGCGTTTCATCTCCATCCCCCCGAGTGTCTGTCTACGCGCTGCTGGATGAAATTCAAAGTGGGTTATGCGCCGGCGCTTCAAACATTATGCGCGCGCGCCTCTGCTGGAAGCGCAAAAAATATTCGCTTCGTTCCTGCAAGCGAATGTTTGCGATACCCCGGACGGTCTCTGCTTTAATGTTATTTTTTCTCGCTCGATAATGCGTTTTTCAATTATATACCTTCGCGCGCTGAGCTTTGTTGTAATAGCTGCGTGTGCTGATGGGAAACAAGGTTACATACAGCGCGAAATTTCGTTATGTTATTAATTTCATAATTTGCGCGGCTGGCTTTTTTTCGCGTGTGTGTGGGTTACGAAATAAGTGGAATCATATTATCCGACGCCAGGGGTTTGTGTATCCGCGCAAAGAGCGTAATATGCAAAATATTAATAATGAATTTACGGTTTCCCGCGCGATATCGAGCTTTTAGCCGTATACGCGCGCGCGCGCGTGTGTACATCCCGAGCGCGCGTATGAATAACGAAAATATTTTACATCCCTAACAATAACCGGGCGTAAAACCGCATAATGTATATTATCCGCTGAAAGTTTCGCAGCCATAATACAAAGTTGCAGATGTGCGCACGTATATATAGCTCCGGCATATTTATATTCAAGATGTTTCGCGAAGAAAAAACGGGCCCGTAAAACCCCGTCTGAAAGTGTCGTAAAGAAGTTGAGAATCATGCCCGAGGATTTGCCCTAATTGAACCTAATTGGTAGTAAAAACTTTATCATTATGTATATACATAACGTCGAGCTCTTTCTCTCACGTCGGATGCGCTCCATAAAGCGGCTTTAGTGCACCGTTTATATTTCGGCGTCTCTCGCGCTTACTTCTTGATGAGACTGAGAAAACTTTCATCGTCGAGTGCATACCAAGTTACACTCGATGATAAGCTAGCCCGTGAAAAAAAGCGGCTCATATCCGGTCAGCCCGCATATAGCTGAAATCCCTCTCGAGAGGCGCTGCATGAAAGAGGCATCGGAGCTGATCCTTGGAACCACTGCATAATTCAGCGCCCGGTACATCGGCGGTCTGACCACTGCGTGCTGTATTATGCCTGTGTAGAGGGCGAAGGCGCAGGCGCGTGATATCACGCGGAGGAGAGCGAAAACGCGGTGCGGTGGCTGTCAGTACGGCGCAGCTCGAGCCACGCGTCGCAACTCCCGTTGGAGAGCCGGTGCGATTTCTCACGGGGGATATAGATCGGTCACAGAGACACGTGAGCGAGAGGTGAAGTGCGATTGTTTTTGTTTTCGTTTCTGTTGGTTTTTCAGAAAATTCGATCTCTGTTATATAGTCGTTTTCGAGATGTAGTATATAGACTCTTTTTTGGTTTCGTTTTCTGTGCCAGTGAATTTACGTACACAGTGGACGATGTATAACGGCTGCCCGTAAGTCAGCAGAATCGACTCTCGCTATTTTTTTCCATCCGCGAGTTTCGGCTAACGATATTTATATCGCCGCGCGGTTGTATCAAAAATCGGAGGCAGAAACGCTGTAACGCGAGAGTTGAAAATTTATAACCCAAGAGTAAAAAAAAAATAATAAAAGGACGACGATATCGCACCCGAAAGTTTTCCGTCGAGCTCCGCGAAAAAATAAATTCACCCCTCACGCGCCGCCCGCTCGCGTATCACCGAAACTCCCTCGGCTCTCGTATATAGTATGCGCGATACGGGTCTATATTCCCACACAGACTTTCTCTCGCAAGCGGTGCGTGAAAAATCCTCGTTGACTCAGTCGTTCTCCGACACTATATCTACTTCCTCTTTCTCTCTGTTATTTATTTTTCTCTCCAAAGCGCCGAGCGATTAGGCGCGCAGCTCCTCGTCGTCGCGATCGTACACATATAGAGCAAACAGTCCGCAGAGCTACTGCAGTGTTTCTATATGTATATGTGTTCGGGAGACTGATTACCGACGGGATAGCTTCGTTTTCGCCGCGGCGGCGCTGAGCGGACGGAGGGAAAAACCAACCGGTGATTGCGTCGGACGTACGCCAGTTCCGAACTCGAGCAAACGAACACGCGCTACACTGCAGCGTATGTACTCGCTGAGAGACGGATAATTTATTCCCTCTGGGAGACGAACGAACTCGTTGGAACTCGCTACTGCGAGTCGTGCGCAGTCGTGCGCTGTTTCTTATATCGTGGACGTACTCGTCGAGTTCCAGCTTATCCGAGTTATCACAATTATTCGACGATGGCGCGCAATTAAACCGCTGTATACTCGAGCGCGTGGGAAAAAAATCGTTATCCACTTTTAAGTTGCTCGAAGCTACAGAGAGAGAGAAAAACACGCTCGAAAAAACTCTCGATCCGAGGAATTAATTACTCTTCTCGAAGCGCCAACAAGTTGGCTGCGAGCGCAATTCTATTAAAACTTTGAAGCTTCCATCTATTTTGTATCTCGCGCGTGTGCGTATAACCGCACGGCTATTTCAAAATTCTTCGAGCTTTATGTATTGGTCCAACGAATCAAAGGCACATACTGCAGCTCGTCGTTAAAAATCAACGAAAAACATTATAGCTGAATTATTTACCGAGAAGCGCGGAAAGGTTCGAACTGGAAAAAGCAAAGAAGAAAAAGCCGAGTCGAAAAAGAGCGTCGGCCCGTAAACGCGGCAATTTCGAGGCTACGTGCAGAGGCAGCAAGGATTAGCCTTGTGCCCGCGCGATTTCTAGCCGATCGAACACGTCGCTGATGCTCGAAATAAAAAAAGAGAGCTCTCCGTTTCATTACAGAGGGGCGACACGCGCTTATAGCACTCGCAATTTCGCGGTTCGCGCAACCGGTTATTTTCGCTGCATTTATCTTCTTTCGTCTGGTTTTCGGTGTGTACTTTGTAGGGAAAAAAGCGGCCGCAGCGGTGGTTATCGGAAAAATTAGCGGACACTATCTCGATGCTGTGCAGGCTGTGAAACGAGATTCGACGTTAAAAGGGGAATCGAATTTTTTTCTAAAGGGAAAAATGTAGACTGTGCGCGAGCGCAAAATAATCAGCCGTAAAGTTCGAACGAATATGCGCGCGCGGGAATAAAGTTGATTTAGTCGAGCGAAAAATATGAATTTCCCGCCGAGGCTTCGCCCGTCGAATTCATCGCCCCATGAAACTTGACTCTCCGGCGAACTTGAAAATTTACCTGTTGCGCCGGCGCTCTCTGTGCGTGCTGGACTATAGACGCGCTCGCGCGCTAGCGATGCTCGTTTTGTTGCTTTTTTATCATTTTATTTTTTTTTTAAATAACTCTATCCTACTTTGCCGGTAAACGGGTGGCTTATGTATGCTATAGAGAGAGAGAGAGAGAGAGAGAGAGAGAGAGAGAGAGAGAGAGAGAGAGAGAGAGAGCGAGAGAGAGAGAGTGGAAAATCAGATGCGCTGTGTATTGGTAGGAAAATTGAGGAGCGAGGGGAGCGCGAAAATTGATCGATAAGGAGAGAACACCGTAAATCACAACAGCAATTTAGCTCTCTGCTGGGAAAAATTCAGAGCAGCTAGTGCAATTTTTCACCTCCTTTATTCTCGCGCGTAGTCGTCTAGGCGTAAGCGTTGGAATTCATCGCGTTGAAATTATTCCGGATTTGGGCGTCTTATCCGTCTCGCGGGAGACAGAGGGACACGTCTGCCTCGGTCGCATAGGCTCGCGTCGATCGAGCATTGTTTGGGCTATCGATTGCTACCGCGTGTGCATACACGGACATACGCCGCGTATAGACAATGAAGAGCCTGGTTGTGGTGTCAGCTGGAAATTGATCGAGCGGCCGGACGTCTCCATTGTTTCTGCTCATTGTTTTTGCCCTTTTCAAGCTTTGCGCCTATGCACACAGAGCGCGGGGCAAGGACAAAAACGGGGTCGATGATTTTGAGAAGAACGTCGAGGAAATACATCCAACAACTGCGGGAGAAAGGGAGAGAGAAAGCGCGGAGGGAAACAATTTAAATTTGCGCGCGTAGGAAGTTTTTTTTATTCGAGAACAAAATCCACGCACAGCCGCGATCGAGTTTTGCGCTGTTGGAAAACACCTGTCAGTTTTTCGTTCCGCTATATTTGCTCAAGAAAATACAAATATGCGGCCCTCGACCATGCTGCGCAGTTCAATGTTTGTACTCGAATGCTCGTTACGTTTCTCGAAACAAACATTGCCCTGCGCCCGCGCGCGTTATCAATATCTTATATTCTCTCTACTCTGATCCTGCAGTAGTAGCCTCGTCGTGTGACATCCACATGCGAAGCTTCATCATTCCGCGCAGCGTCGGCCGTCGTTATAGAGGCTACGACAAGCGTCAGCGGCAAATCTGGAGCGGCGTGAAAAATCGCGGCGCTAATTGCAAAAATAAGGAAGGGGCAGAAATAGAATGCCCGCCGGCTGTGCCGTAGCTGCATCAGCGATGCTCGAAGCGAAAGCCAGCGGCAGCTGCAGCAGGGCGACGAGGAGAAAAGTCATGCCGTGAGCGAAATTAAAGAACAAGCAGCGGCAGCTCTCCCACTCGAGAAGAAGCAGAAGGAGAAGGAAAAGCAGTGAGAGAAGAGAAGTGAGAAAAAAGGAGAAAAGCGAGACGCAAAGCGAGGAAAATGGAGGGCAAAACGTCGGCTAATTCCTCGACGAGGCTGGTCTACTACTTGCTGCTGGCGCAATTCCTCGCGCAATTCGTCAGCTTCTTCTACCTCTACGTCAACATGGCGCGACTCGAGTCTCAGCTCGGCAGTTCCCAGCTGGCCGACTGCGCTGAATTGCCCAGGCGCAGCAAGAGGAGCAGCTCCATCCCCGCCGCCGAGGACAACGCCGTCTCCGAGGTCTTCAGGGTGAGATTTATGCATTCATTTTTCCAACTATATTCTATACACGCGTCTCTCTTCCTTTCGAGCTTTAGAAAAACGCGATTAGCGATTAGCGCTAGCGAACTTTTCACTCGGCGCACGCGGCACAAAAAGCCGTAGTACACGCACTGCGCGAAATCGAATTAACAAGAGAGAAACTCGCGCGCGCGGATGATTGGCGCGAAATAATTTAACGCGCGCGCGCCAATTCCCTCCGGTCGTGCATAAATCAAGTTATCACGGGACAGCTTAAATATTTGCGAGGGAGAGAGGTGACCCTTCGGCGAGAGAGAAGCTTCAGCGGCGGCAGCCCCGACTTTAAATTTATCGCGACGCGCGCGCCCAGGAAATTAAAGAGGGTGAACGGGGAGAGGTAGATTATGACCAGCGGCAGTAGCAGCAGAGATTCATAGAGAGGAAAATCGCGGTCGGGAGTGGGAGAGAGAGAGAGAGAGAGAGAGAGCGATAGTGTCGAGGAGGCATAGAAAACAGCGTGTACAAACTTTAGTCGTATATTATACCCTTCCCTCTTTCCTCTTCGTCCTGCAGCGGGCCGGCCGTTTCAAACCGCGCCGGGAGAATGAATCTCGCGTGAGAGTCTTATGGGGAAATTAATTTTAAGTGATGTATCGCGCGCCCGCTGATATCGCAAACTTTTCACACCCTCTCCACCTCTGACCGCTATATTGGGTAATTTTCGCTTCTTCTTTTTCCTGCTAGTCGTGTGCAGTGTAATTTTTCTAATTAACGATTCCGACAGTGCGGTTTAATAAACCAGCTTTATACACTGGCAATAATTAAAACCGCCGAGCAAAGTTTTTAATTACACAAACATACGCTCGATAAATTGAAGCCGATTCGTATACGTATCCCGCGATAATCCGGTAATCCGGTACTTATTACTATCTGAGGCTTATACACTCTGCCGAGTGAAAATCAAAGAAGATCCCATCCTCTTCCTGGTATCGCTATTTATTCAGCGGGAATTTTAATTAACAGCCGCTCGATACGTACACACAAAAACAGATATAAGATCGAGTGCACGCGGGCGAATGAATATTCAGAGCTACACACAAAGGAGCGCTTTGCTTTCGAATAGCCCGATACAGAGTCCGGTATATACTAGTGCGGCTCGAAAGTTAAATCTCGATGCTCGCTCTCACTGCGAATACAATAAAATGCCACTCGACCCTGCGCACAGCTGCTCTCGAATTAACTTCTGACGCGCCTCTCTCTCGGCCTTTTTTTTTGCGAAACTTTTCATTCTCCGAATACGAGCCGGTAGGCTACTTCGGAATTTCAATCGGACGATGAAGAGCCGCGCGACTTGGAAAATAAATTCGCATTTATAGCGATTCTCTCTCGTGCAAACTTTTCCCGCCTGTTTGCCGTTCACTTAGGGAGAGAGAAAAGCGCCGCCGCCGAAAGTGAAAATTAAGAGAGCGAGGAATGCATATATAATAAGGAGAGAAGAAGCCGCAGCGCAGCCGCTGTGCAGTGTCTGTGTTTGCTCACAACGCTGCCCTAATAGAATCTCGCGCGCCACTCGCTCTAATGGCCGGCGGTATAGCTGCGAATACGTATACACACACGTAAGTTGCAAAGTCGAGGCTCGCGGTAAAAGCGGAAGGAAAAGGAAGCGCCGGCATAATGCGAGGATGATGCAGAGCGAGAGGCTCGTTTGCTCGAATTAACGAGCAGCGCAACGCGCTCTGTTGTCCGCTGATGGGATTTTACGAGTGTAATTAATTCGTCGTTTGCTGTGTGCCTCTGTGTACACATCCGCGTATATACAGCATGAATTTTTAGCCGACCTTTTTTCGGCGATGCGGGAAATGAAAAGTTGGGGGAAAACAGAGACAGAGAGAGAGAGAGGCGCATATCTGCTTTAATTAATCATTTTGTCGGATGGAAGAGCCAGTTCTGCGGACGGAAAAGTTTGTCAATTCGAAACGACGCTCTAATTATCGCTGTTTCGTTTTAATGACGCTACTGCGAGCTGCGCGTGTAAACAGATTTTTCGCAAAATGAAAATGCTTCGAAAAAGCCGCGAGTTTTAATTAATTCGTAGGAATTATAACGGCGAGAACGAGAGGAAGATATAGGCGCGATCCCCATTCAAACTTACCTGCGGGCGCACATATAGAAGTGCGCTCGTAAGTTCGGACTACGTGTGGAACATTCAAATGTACAGTCTATATAACTGCGCGCGAAATGATCTTGTTACACTGGATGGAGGTTCGTAAGACGATATCGAAGGTATATAAAAGCTTTAAGGCTCGGCTTTCCCGCGGCGCGTGCTAATGGGCTTGGAAATTAGGTCAATCAAAAGCTCGCAAGCGCAAGCGGTAAGCGTTCTATTGGATTACTATCTCTCCCCCCACCCCCTGCCCTCCCGCGAGTGGATCAGGGAGTAAAATCAGGCCGGTAATTATTACCGCGACGGCTGAAATTATCCGGGAGCAACTTTGCATTGACTTTTCAATCAAGTCAGGCGCGATCGGATAATTATCCGGTAAGTAACAAAGTCTATACACCTTGTTTCGAGCAAATTTGGATGTATTCAGGCTCGAAGACTCTCGAGAGTTCGCTCGCTGCGCTAACTTTCTCATTGGAGCCTTTTAACGCGATTAGTTTTCCTTGCGCGAGCAAACGGTCAAAGCAACTTGTCTTACTGAACGAAGCCGAGCTAACAACGCGAAACAGGCCGCGCGCAGCCCTCGGGATGTCTTTAACAGTATAGCGCGGCGTAATTTGGATTGTGATGAATAAAGCTCTCTCGCTCTCTCGACAAGTTTGGGGGAAAAACAATAAATATATAGCGATGAAGCGGCTCAACACAAAGGGCTCTTCATATACAGCTTCGCGAGAGTTTGCTCGATGAGCCGCTTGATGGACTAATGATTGACGTAGCAATCATTATTTAATCACGCTACCTCTCAGCGTATACGCGCATCAGCGATTCATAAACGCGATATTCCGCTGAATTTCCGACGATAATGCAATCGTTTCCTGATAATCATTTTCGCGTATTCAGGTGTATCTCTCTCGACTGAAATTATAGCAATTACAAGAGAGTTATTCGGAGAAAGCTAAAAATCTCGGGAATGCATTATTCCATGCTGATTATACTATCAAATTCATCGCGCAACTCTATACGAGTATATAGCATTCCATCGCACGCTTCATGAATATTATAGCGAGATCTCGCGGGGGCAGGCGGGAAGAGCTGGCACTGGTAGCGCATAACGAATCTACATAATTATCAATTTATTACAGAGTCGCGACGTCAAGGATACCCTGAAGGAGAGGCAGAGCGCCCCGCTTAAAGGCAACGATCGGCTCTGGCTGCCGGGCGATACTTACATATCGGTGAGCCCCATATACATCGTATTCTCTTTCTCGCGCATATTACTTTGGCCGCAGCTCTCTTAATCGAGGCTTTTTACCGCGTCGGATGTGCAGCCTCGTAGACATTAAACTCTTTCTACCCCTAACGAGGCAGGGATGTTATATACTCCTTCTCGCGACCGGATTTTTCCATTAAGCTTCTTCCCCCGTAACGATCTCTCCCGCGGGCTAGACCGTAAATACATCGTGAAATTCATTACCGCGCGGCCGGCATTAGGGATTCATATTTTTCGCACACGCGTACGCAGCGCAGAGGAGAAAAAGCCTCGAACGCGATTTCTGCTTCGCACTAGCTCTCGCGCAAGCTCCTTTATTCCCCCCTCTCTCTCTCTCTCTCTCTCTCGCTCTCTCTCTCTCTCGCTCTCTCTCTCTCTCTCTCTCTCTCTCTCTCTCTCTCTCTCATGATGCGATATGCACAAGCTCAGCCATAAGCGCGCAGCGCGTATACACGCCGGCTTTATGTTCAGCCCTTTCGCTCGGCGGCGAGGGGAGAAGAGCCCTTTTTTTATTACACGCATCGCGCGCGCACTTTGGCGCCTCTCTCGCTTCGCTTCTTTATACACGCGCGCGAGCGAGAGCGTCGATTGATTCTAAATATTTCAGCGAGGCTGCTGTAGCGGAGGCTTTCCTCCATCAATTTTGTTAATGACACGCGCGCGCGCGTCGGCAAAAAAGAAATGCCCTGTCGCCTCTCTCTTGCGGTTTTACGCTCTCTCGCTCGCTTTGCGGTTTTTCTCCGAACGCGAGAGCGCGTTTGTTGCCGAGAGAGGCGAAATGCCGCGCTCGGAGTAATTTATTATGCGCGAGTGTATATATGCATGGATTGTGGAGAGGGAGAGCGCAGTTTCGAGCTCATTGAAAGCGTCGTTCGATGGAATATTTATCGCTCGGATTTAATTTACGCGAATACGCTCGCTGGCTTTACTCGTTCGTTGCTCGCGCGGCTGGACATACAATAGGAATGAAAAATAAGCGCCTTCGTTATGCGCGTATACACACTGTATTATGAGTAGAGAGGCAAGATGCTCGAGTGAAGGCTGCAGGAGGGAAAATCGAAGGATCTTTTCTGATGCTGTCCTCGAGCGCCTAATGACACGACGACGCGGAGAGTCCTTTGAATGGCTCGGTGGCGGAGAGCCAATAATAGAGGAAATTCCACGGGAGCCCGTATGACGACGCGCGCGTTTAGCCGGAGGAAAATGATGGCCTCCATCCGCAAAGGAGCGAGGGATCGATGCCGCCGCCGCAGCTCTTTCCCGACCGCGGTCAAAGCTCGCGGGATAGGGATGTAATCGCGGAACAATCGGCCCACTCCCTCCCTCTACAATTTCTTCTTCTCTCTCCCTACTCTCTTTTCCCGCGCGGACAAAGCGGTACTTATCTATCTCTCTTTCTCTCTTGCGACCGCGGCTGCGCGTATGCTAATTACGCCGAAGCGGGAAATGGAGCGAGAGCTTGAAGCGGCTGAACGAATCAGAAGTAAGCCGAGCTTTCTTTTTATTTGTTCTCTCTCTCTCTCTCTCTCTCTCTCTCTCTCTCTCTCTCGAGCGCTGTGTTGATAATTTTCTCGAGAGCTTCGCCGCGCTGTCGCGAGAGTTTTCGTGAATTTTTAATGAGTTTCCTTTCGCCAAGAACAAGGTATGAGGTCCTTTGATAAATCGACGTCGGAGATTTTTCGACTACGCGCGGGTTATTCAAATCGGCCATCAGCGCGCCGTAGAAGTCCATTAATTCAGAGCCCGAGCGCGGAGGAAAGACGTAATTAAGGAAGACACCGCGTGCGGGATTCAAAAATATGCAAAGCGATTCCGGCCCGCGAATCAATCTTCCGCGACGGCCGATATCACATAATTGTCGGGTATGCAGATGCCCTGCAGAGAAAAAGCGATAAAACTTTATACCCTGGTCCCTCCGCGTAAAAAAGAGCCGACTATAGGCTGAAAATAAAAGCAGAGAGAAAAAAAAAACGCGCGAGGCAATTCGTCATGCTAAGCGCGCACTCGTCACAATCTAGTATCGAGAGAGAGAGAGAGAGAGAGAGAGAGAGAGAGAGAGAGAGAGAGAGAGAGAGAGAGCCGTCGTCGGCTGCGCGAACTACAGCGACCATTAACCCCCTGCAGCGTCGCGTCTTCCATCCTCTCCTCGACGTGACTCCCCGGCGTTTCCCAACTTTTCCCATCAAGTCTCTGTCCCTCTTGATCGACTATTGAGCTATATACGTATATAGAGCGAGGGTATAGAGGATCGAATAATGGCTATAGCGGGGAAAAAAGCTCGTATATTTTTCAAGCCTGCGCCGCGGCGGCGGACTCGTTATGCTCGTGCTCGTTTGTCTTTGCCTAGTCGAACCGGTTCGCCTACTGCTTCTCTCTAATTAAGTCGGAATTAGAGAGAGAGAGAGAGAGACTCGCGCGCGCGAAGCGAAACTAATCCAACCTTAATTAACGCTTAATTAATTGACAATCGCGAAGGACTTATATAGCTCAGCTGACTACGTTTCTTAGGCGATCGGCGCGGTGTACACTGTTTACCCATCGACGCGATTTATCATCCGCGGCTGACGATACGCTTTTTATTTTCGCCGCGAGGGACGTCGGCTGCTTTGATTAACGACGACTTTCCGATGGATTTTCGTTTAATAGAGAGATATAGAATCTCCGCGCGGAGAGATAAGTAGTAACGCCGGGGATGGGTCCGACGCGCGAGTGGGATTATATCGTTCGATGATCGCGCGCTTTTTTTCGTTCCGAGATTTCTGCCTTGTTCGGGATACGCACTGAATATAGGGAGACACGGCCTAGAGGGAATCAGTGTACACCAGATGCTCTACTCGCAGCGGCTAATCGACGCGCGCAAACACGGCTTCCGGGCATCTCGGCTTTCATGGCTGCTCCTTCGAGTGCTGAGAGAGACAGAGAGAACATAGACGCGGACCATTAGACCTGACACACGCTAATGTGGCTCGATTCTCCGGGAGGTAATACGCAGACGCTCGGGATGGCTCAAGTGACGAGGCGACGCCTTTGGCTGCTGATATCCCTGTGTCCTTCGCATTATACATACATACGTATATATAGCTAATCCAAATATTCGCGCACGTCGTCGCCTATATACGTTACGACGCAGAAGTTTCAGTGTTCGCGAGGCCAACTTTGCGCAGTCCATCTCGGCTTGACGGGCCCGTTAAAAAACGTCGGGAAGTTTTATTGTAGTTGGACATTTCTCACGAGGAGAAAAGATTCGTCGTCGCGAGAAAGAGAGAGAGAGAGAGAGAGAGAGAGAGAGAGAGAGAGAGAGAGAGAGAGAGAGAGAGATTTGAATGCGTCTGCAGTAGAACTTTACGGAACAACCTTATCTGCATCGGGCTCGATATCCTCGGATTATATCACTAGCCCACACTGTCGCTCATAATCTCCTCAGTCCCCTGTTAGATAATTTCGCCACCGTATCCTGCAGAGGCACCGCAGGCATAGTCCGCAGCCCGTCCTAATTAAATCAGATAAGGTGCGGTCGACTCTGGAAATTCCAGCCGGCCATACACTTGATCGCTTCGGGCACGAGCCGTCGAGTGGAAAGTCGCGAGATTATTCGACACCACCGCTGTATTATGTAGGTCGGCGGCACAAATCAAAGATAAACCGCGCGCGAGGCGTTATCTGCGCGGAGTGAGAGAAAGGGAGAAAAAAGCGCTTGTTTATGGGGCTTATAAGAGCATCAGGGCTCGGACGAGCTGATATGATTTATGTATAGAGCCTGTGCGCGGGGGAGAGGGGGGATAAAGGAGTTTCACTGTAGCGCGCGGTTTTATTGGTCTCCCCGGTCGCGAGAGACGTCGAAACGTTTGTCGAACGGCAGGTTTTATATGCTTCGCGCCGCTAGCTTTGAAGCTTCAAAGCTCTCTGCTCGACAATCGGGAGAGAAAGAAAGATAGCCGATTTCAAAACGGTTATATATCCGATTGTCCGTTGTATCACCGGCTGAACGTCGCTCGGACGTGGATGTACAGAGCTTTTTACGTCGACGTCGTTCCACTTTAAGCTTTCTCCAATTAGTCATTCTCTTACACGCGCTCGTTCGTAACTCGGAGCTTCGCCCCCCCCCCCGTCCTTCTCTCCTCGTCAATGCATCAACGCGGTGACTTTTGCTCTCGTTCTCCTCTGTATACCTATATATATATATATGAAGAAACCATACGAACCATTGATTCACGCTGCGTCGCGATTTATATTTATTCTCCCGCTCACCTCAAAACTTCTCCCGGCGACGTTAAACGCACAAAAGGCCCGTTACTGTCAGTCGATTAAGCAGTCGCGGATCGATCCGTTATTACCGCTCCATAAAGCCGCCGCGCGCAAACGGATAACAACAAGACGCTGGGGCTGTCTGCGCGCGGCTTATATAAATAGTGCCTAGCTTAATCGAGACTGAGATCGATCTGTTTTCATTCTGTCGACAGTCCGACTTTATCCAGAAGATGTGTCGCGAAACGGCCGAGTATTGTCCGCCCGGAACACCCGGGATGCCTGGGAGCAATGGATTTCCCGGGCCCAAGGGCGACCAGGGTCTGCCTGGGATTCAGGGATCGCCCGGCATTCCTGGACCGAGGGGTCCGCCTGGACCCGAGGGACTCAGGGGTGGGCCTGGACTAGACGGCATCGACGGTGAGTGAGAAAGCTGTTGTGTGCTGTAGACGATAATTGCGATTGATTTGGTTAAACCACGCGTCATTTCGGTTGATTATAGCGCGATTATCGTTCGCTAGTCAAAGGTAAAATAGCGGGAACGACAATGTGTATACACAATGCAGAGGCGCTATAGTTCACAGCACGTCTATATATATGTATAAACTTGATTAATTTGATGGGATTCCGGAGAGGGGAGTGCGGCTGATGGCCGGCGAGAATCCCGGCATCTCCATTTCCGAATGGAGAGCTAGGCTGGGATAGTATAGTATTCCGGATGTTATGCCTGCATTGTCTTCCATAGGTATTCCCGGAGAGCCGGGATTGGACGGACTTCCTGGACGCAGCGGTAACGACGGTGTGCCCGGCCAAGACGGTAAGCCCGGACTGAATGGCACTCCCGGAGCACCTGGCCGTAACGGCACCGACGGTACGTATTTTCCTATGTGTGTCTCTCATTCTCTCTCTCTCTCTCTCTCTCTCTCTCTCACTCTCTCTCTCTCTCTCTCTCCTACACACAGGCTCGCTATCTTCGCGCGCGCGGCTGTATACAGCACTCGCCGCGAGCGCCGGAGAAACTTAATTAAACATTGTTGAGCACTAGTCCGCGCGCAGCTCGTTATCACCGCGCGGCTATTTTCATTGCGTCGAATCACAATAAGCGTTTAATTCCCCGGGCACTTTTATGCGCCATCTCCTCGCGACTGGATTTCGGCCTCATTTTTTTCCCCTCGCGGATATGAGCGGGTAATTCGCGAGCCGTGATTTGTGATGACGCACGAGCGCTACGGTTATTCATCCTCGGCGCGACGAGCGTTTATTAAAAAATTTTTCATCGAAAAATTATACTCTCATCGCGCGCGTCCTACTTCTGGGAAACCGAACAAAGGGGAAAATTTTTCCATCAACCCATGCAGAGAGCAGTATGGGGGGGGGGGGGGGGGTAAAAGGACGTAGAGCAGCAACAACAAAAAAAGCTCTCAATAACACTCGACTCCCCGAGTAGCCTCGATGAGCGCGTATATACGAGGCAAAAAATTTCTTTCCATCACCTGTGTCCGCAGTTCTAATTCAATCATCTGGCCGAAGACGAAAGAAGCTTCGGAAAAACGGAGACGCGACGGCCCGAATTATATTCAATCTCCTCTCTCTCTCTCTCTCTCTCTCTCTCTCTCTCTATACACACGACCTGTAGCGCACGTGCGGAGAAGAAAAGAGATCTCCCCGGACGATTAGACGCTTTGTGAGCCTTTTTTTGCGCGGCCTCGCTCAATTACAACTTATCGCCCTAATCTGTCTATACTGTGTGCTGGTGACCTCTCTCTCCCTCTTGGCTGCAAAAAAGGGAATAAGAACGACGCGTACTGCCCTCCACGCCTATGTATATTCTATACACACAGGTCAGATTTTGTTTGCTTTTTGCGTCCGACGCAACAATCTTTCGCTGCAGAAAAAAGGCCGAGTGAAAAATTGCCCCCAGCGGCAGCAGTATGAAAAATCGCGGCAGGGAGAGAAAGAGCTTCGACGCCCGCTGGCCATTCCTCTACTTTTCCTCTCTCTAACCAAATGAAGAGCCCGAGAGAAAGGTTTCCTCTGCGCGCGTAAAAAGTTCAAATCTCTCTGAGAGAGCGAGTCTTTTCACGAGAAGGGAAAAGTTCTACGCGCGGCGTTATGTACACCAAGTTCCGAAAAGCTCGTATAAAGCTTCATCGGCCGGCCTGAAAGCCGAGCTTTGATGGCGAGCCGAGTATACGTGCACCGGCCTAGGCGTTCATTAAAAGATGCTCGCGTCTTTTTCCGGAAGAATGGAGGCCCCGTGTATAGGCAGACTGTGAGAAAGTGTGTCGCCAAGACGTCGGCTGATGAGTAATAATGCAGTCGCTCTCGTGCGAGCGCATTTACCCCTTTTTCTTCCTCGCGCGCATTGAATTTCCGCGACTTTTTAAACGCGTGTATATGCGGCTGTTATTGACGCGTTTTTCTCTCGCCTGGGAAAACTGGAAATTAAGCGGTGCATCTCGCTTTTTCACCCCAATGCGTATAATCGGATCGGAATTATGGGATAATCACCCGCAGGAGGAAGAAAGCGTTTCGATTCTCCCTTTTTTTGCAGCTGTTGTCCAAAGAACTAAAGTCTCGTAGAGAGCCGCTCGAAAATGCAAGAGAGTCATTTCAAATAAAATCGCGTCCGGGAAAAATACTTAATCCACCTGCTTCTGTTCCTCTCTCTCTCTCCCTCTCTCTCACTCTCTCTCTCTCTTTTTCGCTCTTCCTGCACCCTTTTAGCCGACTCCCCTTTTTTATCTCTGTTCGCATTCTCGCTCCATTTGCCGGCATTTCCCTAAGGTGAGATTACATTGACGACGGAATCGCAGCGCGCGCGGCCATTCGACTGTTTAACGACTCGGACGGCATTTTCAATTTGCTTCCGGCAGAAAATCGCCGCGTTCGCGCTCATACACCCAGTAATAATGTTATCTAGCATAAAAAAGATAACGTCGCGCTCGGCCCCGCACGTAAAACTTCAGCTCAGCCTACTTTCCGCCGCCGCATATTTCTACGAGCTCGAAAATCGCAACCTCCTTTCCGCCGCTCTGCTCTGAGCAGTAGCCCGAAGAGAAGTAAGTAAAAGTCCGTCTCTCTTTCATCTTTTCTCTTTATCTCTCTCGCGGCTACTGGCCCCTCGCACGTACGACGCTGTCGCCTCGGGCCGAGAACACACTCACACATATACGTGTACTACACTATATGGGAGCGGAGATATAAAAAGAGCCTCGCGCGCCGATTGTCGAATAAACAGGATCTCGCTGGATATGGCATTTCTCGGGGAGAAATTTCTTTACAAGACGCGAGCTCATTTCCGACGAGGATTGTTTTCCGCGCCTGCAGTAGAGAGTATGAGGGAACGGCCTCCGGCGACGTCGTCCGGGATAAACTTCAATCTCGCGGATGGTACACATACACACACGTGCAGGTCGGCTTTTATTTCCGCGAGTACGGGGCATTTAGAAGGACCTCTCTATTTACCGGAGCGTTTTTCGAGAGCAGTATGTGGGTAGGCATAGATATGGGCTTCATCATATGCATGACAATGACGAGCGAAGGGTATATCGCACGTTTATCGGATGTACATTCTTAGAATATCGATAGCCGAAGACGCTGGACCTTAAGACGCAGCTCGAGGAGTTCTATATTTAGTAGTAGAGGAGGCTCACGCGGACGTATACGGTTAATTTTATACCGTCTTCGAGCCGCGCGGCGGCGAGAATTTTCACGAGGCCCTTTGCCGATCGTAAAGCATTATGGAGCTTTATGGATCGTAAAGAACGAAAAGGGGGAAAAATCCGCAGTCGTCCGCGCGCGTTACATAATGCGCCGTAGTGTAACTATTCGATTTTGATAAAAGAAGTTCGCGTTTTGTGCATAGTGCGGAGCGTGAACGCAGTGGAGGGCCGAGAGAGAGATATAATCGAGCAGCTGCGTGCATATCGCATTCTGCGGGAGTCTCTGCTTCGTTATCATATGAATTATATTAGCTCAAAGGCGCTCCTTTGTATAAGTAAAGCCTCCGACGAGCTGCTGCAGCGGCGCAGCTCGGGTAGAGAGAAAGGGAAGGGATGAGGGTAGTTATATACTGTCTTCTGCAGTGTGTTTCGAGAGAGGGAGAGAACACAACAAAGGACTTTCAAATCAAATTCCCGGTCTCCTTTCTGCTGGAGCGATAGCTCTCGCTTCAAATAGTACATTACGATACGTGTGACTTAAATGGTACTTTTTTACACGGCGCAGTTAGCACCCGAGCGTAGCTCGTGCGCTAACCTCACGGTGCAAAAAAGGACTACTTTAGTCACAGATAGGCGTGACTTAACAGCGGATTTTAGCCAAACTGTGCTATAAAATCAATTTCCCAACGAGAAATCCGCTGCAGCAGCCAGAGCCAGTTTCCTTTCCAGCTCTCGGCGCGTTTTTACGTTCGGATTCCGGCGTAAGCGCATTATGCACGCGTTTCAGAGAGAAAGCGGATTTTCCCCTCTCTTCGTATATATGGATAGATGGAACGCAAAAAGAGAATATATATATACTTATATACAATGCGGACTCTCTGTACAAATACACACCGCGGGCAAAAAGAGCTCGATCCCCGGCGATATTTATCCGACTATTAACGCATCCGCAAGCGGGCAGAAGCGCTCTTTGCTCAGCGCTGCGGCGGAGCTCTGAAAATCCTCGGAACACACAATCCACCTCCCTCTCTGTCGGCAATATCAAAGCGATTATCCGCGAACAAACTCCGCGCGCATCGTTTCCCCGAGTCGTTTCTCGCGGGGCGCCTTTATTCGCCGGCAGCTCGCGAATTTTTCCGTTCCATCGAATTGAGAGAGAGAGAGAGAGAGAGAAAGAGAGAGAGAGAGAGAGAGAGAGAGAGAGAGAGAGAGAGAAGAGAGGGAGGTGCTTTTCAATGTGCGCGCGCGACTCGAAGCCAGAGCCGGCTACTGATGGACGTCGCTGCCGACGCTGCAACTTCAATTTGCTTCATCCCGCGATCATGCGCTTTCTTTCTTTCTTTCCTTCTCACTCCATCTGTATATATAGATGTATACACGTGCACTCGGTCTATACTTTTCTCCGGCGGCCTTTCTTCTCCCTCGCCCCTTTTGTGCTCGCGCTCTGTCATTTCCTCCGCGCAGCTACTCTGCTCCTTGAGCTGAGTGCCGCTGTTTTCCTCCCGGATTTTTATATTCCGCCGACGACGCGCCGCATCGAGAAAATGCCTCGACGATCTCGCTTCGATAAAAGTTTTACGTGTTATCGCGTGTCGCTCTATCAATTAAATTCGAGCATGCGATTTGAGTAATCTTCTGGAAGTGTGCGTATGTGTTCGAATACGAAAGGGCCGACTGTTTTCTTTTAGGAGGCGGGTGTTTAGCTTAGAGGAAGCCGACGCTTTTCCGCTCGAATTTATTCAGCGATTATTGCCCAGAGCCACGGCGTGAAATTCACTCCCGGAGAGCATAACTCTCCCGCGATGGCTTCGCTTGCCAAATACACACAGCTCCATTATTTCAAAGTGCCTTTTCTCCCCTCGCGCTATAGCTGCAGCCGATATTTTTTCGCAGCCGCGCGGTATCGATCGCTTACGCGTCTGCTCTTTTGTTTCGCGCTCTGCAAGTTTGCGATATCTCTCGCTACCACTGAGCTCGTCTGCGGTATATGATGCGCCGCGCGCGCTCGTATATATAGTGAGAGAGCCGCGGCGGCGATCTCGCTAAGTGCACTCTTGAATGAGAATGCGGCTGGGATCTGTGGCCCGCGCAAACGCGATTCTGCGTAACGAATTTAGCCGCCGAGGAGTCGCTGTGCTGTATAGTGTTATATCCGAAAACGCTCAGCGCGACTATGTTATATACTTGTTTAGTTTATATAATATCTGTAACACTTATCGGAGTATCTCCGGAGGGTATATTCTCATATAACACGCTGAATAATGCTTGCACGTATACACGTATATCGAGCGACACATACGCTTCACAGCGCGAGCCCCTCGAGTTTAAGTGGGTTATAAATTTTTAGCGCGCGCGCACGGCTCTAAATTTAACATCGACGCGCTTTACGCGGCCATTCTGTACTCTGCAGCGCTGCAGCAGCGGCAGCATGTTTAGAATGAAGAAAAGCGCTTTATAAGCGCCGCGAATGAATTTCTCGCAGACGACGTTCGGCTGCATACTTACTTACCTCCTAGACGCTTCGATTCCTCGCGAGTGTGCATACGCGAGTTTGCACAGAGCGGAACGTGTGCACGAGAGAGGGCTGGGAAGAAGCGAGAGGTTCATGCGATTTTTCGCGACGGTCGCGCGCGGAGGAGTATAAAGTTTCCCGACGCTCTGTGTATACGCGTATAGCGTATATTGCAAGCTCGGCTTTTAGATTCGTTTCTCGTCGGGAGAGAAGGAGGCAGGCGTGCGCTGGAATTTCGCCTTTTCCTCGCGAGAGGAATGCTTTGCTTTCTTTCGAATGGAGAGCTCGGTATAAATGGATATCGCGTGTATATTATATTTATTACGCGCTCGCATCAAATATTTACTCATACTCGATGTTAATTATGCTGCTCTCGGAAAGAGATGAATCGACGTTGCGTTACACGACACGTTAATTATAGAGGATTAATAAAATGCGTCGGGAATATCACTTTAATCACTCTATCAATAACTGTCAGTATATGCATAGACTCACGCGTCCGCCGCGTCGAGAAAAATGAAATTTACTTTATCGGCGATCAGCGAGAATAAAAGAAGAGAAAACCAGCTTTTTACCATCTCTCACTGATAAAACCGCACACGCACGCGCCTCACCGTTTTTAACTAAAACCCATTTCTGTTCCAGGAAGAAACGGCTTGCCAGGAGCGCAGGGACCCCAAGGGCCTCCGGGTACTCCAGGTACGTTCTGTCCAATTTAAAGAATAAATAAATAAACCCACGCGATGTTATACCGTCCGAAAATTCCCCGCTCGAATTCGCCCAGGGGAATATCCCGCAACGCGTCTTTGTGCGAGTCGAGGGCGCGACGATTATTGAGGGGAGCCGCTTTGCGTAGTTGATTAAACGTGAAACGATTGGGAGGTTAACGAGCGCTTAATTACTTCGTTATCTCATTTCTTTGGCGCTATAGTATACGTGGGACCAAAGTACAGCCTCGACTCGCGAGACGTAGTCGTAGAACTTCGGGAGAGCCTAAGTAAGCTTGTCGCGCGCATTAGTACACGCAACTTCTCCCTCTCGCGCGCTTGAGAGGGAGAGGGAGTAAGGGGGAAATTAATTTTCTACCGAGAGACGCCGCGAGATTCGCTGCGTCGCGGTTTAAATTCGTAAAAATAGCGCTCTCGCGATCACCCATGCATACACTGTGGAAGCGAGTCTAGTCGTCGAGTTCTCGTTTAATTTGGAACGTTTCTTCGCGGAATCGCTCCATCGCGTGATTCGATTAGACTATACTCGTAACTTGTCACTGCGTCGAGTTTTCTCGTGCGATTTTTTTCGAAAGCTCGAGTACACGCGCGCGATACAGTCGTGCTGTTGTATAACTTCTGAGAGAGCTGTAAAAGTTTCCGTCGTAAAAGGAAAATTATTTATATTTTGCACTCTCGAAAGAGCCGACACGTCCGATAAACTCTGCGACGTAAAACGAACCCGTTAATAAAAATGAAAAAAAAATAACGTATCTCCCGACGCGGGTGTATACAAAAGCCTGGAGAAACAATAGCCCTTTCGTATCTGAACTGGTACACGCACGAGGTCAATCGCCTGAATCCACGCATCGACGCTTGTTTCAGGAAAAATGGGCCTACGCGGTCCACCAGGTCAGGACGGCCGACCTGGCCAGGACGGCAGTCCTGGCTTACCCGGTATCGTCAGCTACGCGCCTCTGCGAGGCAATGGCTCTGCTCTGAAAGTCAATACCAACGACCTGCTCGTACCACCTTCGATCGCCAGCAGCGGTGACATCCGAGGTGAGTTTATACCCCTTTTGTTTATTGCCGTCGCTCTCTCTCTCTCTCTCTCTCTCTCTCTCTCTCTCTCTCTCTCTCTCTCTCGTTTGTTTTAATTTTAATGATACACATGGAACGCATTCATCATGCCGCCTGCTTTATAATTGCGTTCGCTCGTCGTGTTCACAATGACGCATTATATCCCGCCGTTGAAAAATTACTCCTCCCCCGCCGTAAAGAAATGGGTTTTATATTGGAAATCACGGTCGCGGCTCAAAAATTAACTGGTCCCGCAGGCTCTCGCGCCTATGTCTACATACGAAAAGGCTCGTTAACGGCGCGTTTCATTGCGAACAATGCGCGTGTGTGGTATATATATATGCATATAAGTATAAAGGCGAAATTCGACATTCAGCCCGGAGGCTGCGTGGGGGGAGAATTTGAAACCGTTCGTAAAAACAATGGAGCGCCGGAATTCGGCTCTCCGGGGATTCGCGCGCGGGCGGTATAATTTATTATTCTTGTATGCTCGCCGAGCTATTATGTAGTTCCTGTACTATATACGTGTAGCAGTGCAGTAGGCTCGTAATATAACTCGATACAACTCTCGAATCTTCCACCAGGGCAGTACGTGACGCTGATGGCGGAGGAAGGGCTGAACGTGCGGCTCGAATGCTTTGCCTCCGGTAAGCCAACTCCGATCGTCCAGTGGCACAGGCCCGACGGTCAGCTCATTCACACCGGCTTCTGGTACGGTAAGTACACTCGAGCTTATTCTCCTCTGAAAAAATACACTACACACGAGCGCATTGAAATCAACAGGCTGTAAGCAGCACATAATCGGCCTAATTATACGTCACCATCAGAATTTCACGTGTCCGCGAGGGCCGTAATGCGGGCTGTATCATGAATTCCCGAAATACCGCTGACATGTAGATCTATCAGCGAACATTAGCGCTTGAAACCTCATTTGCAAAGATTATTTGGCCATATATATCTGCGCGCGTGTGTGTGTGTGTGTGTGTGTGTGTGTGTGCTATATTCCTGTAGGAAGAACGGGATACTTGACCAAGCTCGAATTCAATATTCGTGCGCGCGCGCGCGCACGAACACACGCGAGAATTATATTTCATATACAGGAGCACTCCGCAGCGCAGGAGCGAATTAATGATAATGCTCGTTTTACATGCGGCATAGAACGTCGCTCCGTCAGCCGCACGGCTGTACACGTATACCGCTTTACTGAAGTTTCATATGCGCTCGCGCGCTCATTATGCGCCTTCGATATATTTCGGGGTTGTATTATAGTGACCTGCGGAAGTTGGGGAAACTCGGCAATTATTTCGGAAAGTTCGACGATGTAATCTTTCTGGGAAGAGATGAATTCGCGACTGTACTGATATACGTAAATACGCGGAATTATTACGAGTGCAGGTATATTATCAGCATCAATCATCGTCACGCGGCTGCGACGGGTTCGCTGATGTTTATACCCGAAAGAATAAATATACGAACGCCGCAATAAAGCTGTCTTACGCAAACGAGCGCGCATACACTCGTGCGTGTTTATTGAGCTCAAAGCTGCTACACGGCACTTCCATATCATTGCGCTTATAAAAGCTCGCGTCTCGCGTATACGTATAAACCCAGAGCTGCTTATCCGAGCTTAATTAACATATAAACTTCGTTAAACTCGAACCGCTCTTATCTCGAGGACGAGATTAACACAGCGTCGAGTAATAACCTCACAGTAGCAGCCTCTAATGCTATTATGCTCGCAATAGTTCGGAATATTATACGTCGTCGATTACTTCGCCAGTGTTAAAGGGAAAACAATGGCCCTGACGCATATAAAAAAAAAGAAAAGAACACCCTTTCCCTCCCGTGACGTTCAAACAAGAGTATTTGCTTATGCGCAAGGCCCACCCCAAGCTCGTATTCTTCCCAGCCTACGTACGCAGTAATTCCCTTGCTGGGGGCAAACGCACTTCCCCGACGCTGCACCTGGCAAACATCGTTAAGGCTCTCTCAAAGCTCGGCACGTACACGCATGCATTATACGCTTGAGTCAATACACGCGTGCTTGCGTCGGGGAAAATGGAATTCGCTTGACGCAAACGGCGATCACACGGAGCGTTTTTATCAAGCGCGCGATCGCCACTTTACGTCCCCGTGAACGAGGAGATACCTACGACGAAGAGCAGCTGTTGCGAGAGAGTAAGCGCTTTGTTGAAGGTTTTAATTCGGGAGGGGGGTAGAGGGTCGCGGAGTTAAAGTGGCAGCCGGCGAAATTGGACTCGGTCTTTTATCGCTCTATTTTTCAAAGCAGCCGCTGTGTGTGTTTGTGTCCGCTGATTAAATTTGGAGGAGAAAAAATCGCTATAACTTTCTAGACGCGGCGAATTAAACGTTTACGTCGAGTACAGTAGTTATAATGCCCCCTGCGTTGAAGAGCATAATACAGGAGAGCAGTCGACGATCGTCCTCGCGGCAGGTGCATCAAGAGCGCGCGTCGCTTTCAGCGCAAGTGAATTTCAAAGAAAGCGCGACTAGCGCAGAGAGAGAGAGAGAGAGAGAGAGAGAGAGAGAGAGAGAGAGAGAGAGGAAAAAAAGAGAAAGTAAAGGCAACAATCCAATTTAGCCAAGTACCCGGAGCGCACTTACCTTTTATCGCGCCGGCTCCTTCGAGAGCCTCGCGGCAATAGACGCGCGGAGAATTACGCATCGGCCGCTGACTCGAGAGAAATGGCCAGAGTAGACAGTGAGAAAAGAAAGAGCGAAATCGTCAACGGCCTGGCAACACACACATGCGCGCTGGTGAGATTGAACGTCGAGAGTAGCAACTAATTTTCCCCGCTGCTTAGGTCGAATCTCGCGACCTTCGTCGAAGAAGAATCCAGTCCTCCCCCGCAAAACTTTTCTACTCAGGGCTGATCCTCGCGCGCGAAAGCAGTATACAAGCGCTAACAGCTCTCTCTCTCTCTCTCTCTCTCTCTCTCTCTCTCTCTCTCTCTCTCTCTCTCTCTCTCGGCTTTAATTTCAGCACGACGTCGTCAGGCCTCCTAGACACACACAGCATTCCGTCCTATATTGCGTCGACGGAGGCTCGCGTTGCAGTGGCCCAGAGCGTACACACACGGGGGTAATAGTCACCGCAGGAGGCCGCTACCGCGTGCGTGAAGTTTAACGTGCCGTGTCGAGGGCGCCGGAACGAGTTGGGGCTAATGAGAAGCCTCTCTCTCGTCGGGGTGAGGAATAAGCGAGAGAAGTCGAGCGCATTACAGCCCGGGACACGACGTGTACGAGATGTTATTCTTCTTCGCAGTGGAAAGCGCCGGAATCGGTCAGGCGCGGACAGTACAGAGAAATTTCGGGAAATTCGCGGAGCGTACTAATGATCCCGCAACTCCTGACACGCGAGCCCAGCTACACACGTATACACATAGAGGAGAAAGTTTTGGAGTAGTCTCCCGAGAGGCTGCATATATACACGCGTAATCCGACCGAGCAGACGCGCGGAATACGCTGTCGAGTGGAAGCTCGCGTCGCGTCGAGCTTTGAATGCGAAATGAAGGGCCGCCGCGCGCACGATGACACCCGCCGATGGCGGTCCGCGACGCTTAACTGACCAGAAATTTCAATCGAGCTGCGCGCCAGTCGTGTATGTATAGTGCCGGCGACGTCTCTGTTCGCTGGAATTGCACACACACGCACACACGGCCAAGGGCCAATGATTCATGCGGCTGAGAGACCGAGTTGGCCTTCTCTATAGACGTAATACCGCGTGGAATTCGATCGAGAGAAAAAGAGCAAGTTTTGTGCTCGTGTGTGTGTGTGTGTGTGTGTGTGTGTGTCGTGAATCACGTCGAGTGTACTTGAGGGCAGCTGCGCTGTTGTTTCAAGGCTCCTGGAAATATTGGACTATAAATGCGTTCGCTGGCCCGGAAGAACAGACCTTTGCTTTCTCGTATTTTCCATTACTTCCTCCCGCGCGATAAATCCCCGCGATTTTTCGCAATTGTATGACCGACCATTGCGAGCTCGAGCGAGTTGACGATTGTTTTTTTTTTCAATAGAGTACGCGTGGGTTATCGATTCGCTAATTCAGCAATTTCCACTCACGCATCGGTGCAGCGACCGATCGATTATTATATACTATTCGATAACGCTGCGCGTTATCCGCGTATAGGAGACTCGCGAGAGTACTTGTATGTGAACGTTCTTTTTGTTTCAGCGTCAGCAGTCTACGGGAGTCCCTTGAATCTGTCGTCGGTGCACAGGGACGACTGGGGAAATTATACCTGCACCGCAGACAATGGCATACCGCCCAGCGCGACCAAACAATACATGCTCGGCGTTAAATGTGAGTTTTTGAAGTTTTAATGAAATTGTGTGTAGCAGCCAGCGCACGTTCCACTATTTTTTTTTTTTTTTTTTTTTTTTTTTTAATCACAGCGTCAAACTTTCAGCGGATTTTCAGTTTGTTATCGTTTTCCCCATCGTCCGCGAATATTAAAACGGATTTCAACAAAAGCGAGCCAACTTTGAAATTGAAACACAAATCAATCGCGTACTCCGACAACGACGCTTTCAGACTTTCCATATAAGGTATACCTATATGAAAAGCCGATGCGCACGCAAGGGTAAACATCGTTTTTCCACCGAGCGAATTCCACTCTCTCTCTCGTAACTGCGCGCAGGCTAAAGTTTTGCCGATCAGCGCGTACAGCGCGATGACCTCAAAACAAACGATAATTCATACCTCCGGATAGCTGTGGGCGAAGCCACTCGATGCTATAAAGGCGGTTCGGCGAAAATAAGGAACCCGCCGCGGCTGTATACGGCTTCGAGTCGATTTTCCTCTCTCGGAAACAGAAGCAGTATATATAGCGGTCACGGCCCTGCGCGTGGAATTACGTCCGCGCGCGAAACTCTCGTTTGTCACCGGAATTTTCTAAGCTGATTCGCGCGTATCACGTTCCCGCACATGCGGTGGCAGCTTGTTTGCTTCCCTTATCTCCCCCGCGGCGCGTTAATTTCGCGAAGACGCGAATGCGATTTTTCACCGAGTTTATTCCTCGACGGCGAGTTTTCGCAGGAATGTGTAATACAAGCTTATCGCACGCTTTCGAAATCTCATCTCTTTCAGCGCGGAATATACGCAGAGGATTGAATTAATTAAACCGGATATTCAGCCTGTAACAACGAGATTATTCGGAAGGTTTGCTCAGCAGCGCGAAATTCCATTTCATATTTCCCAAACTAATTTACCGCTCGACTGTGTATAATGGTCGGGCGGATATCGTGGAAAAAAAGTGACGTTCACGTTCTCCGCCGCGGCTCTTTCTCTCCGTTCGGATCGAATTTTACTCTCTGCTGACGTCTTCGCGCGCGCGCTGCATCGGAGCTGTCAGTCGTGGTCTCTCGCGGAGAGCCGATAACGGGAGGTATTGTAGCGACATCCGACATCTGAGGAGTCATTGCGCACTTTGACGGGCTTACAAGCCGCGCGGCTATGGCGTACAATGGCCCTGTGGCTTCTCTGCCCCCTGTCGCATGGGCTTTAAATAGTCGATGCGGTGCTTATTCGCCGTTGTGTAAAGGGAAAACTTTGCTTTGCGTCGAGTGTCTTTTTCGCGTGCGCGTGTACCGGTTGGCCGGCTGTTGGTTTAGTGCGCGATAAAATCCAGCCGTCTCTCACTCTCGGTAATTCCAGATAAGGAGTTGGAATCTCTAATAAGTTCCATTGATTAAGCGCGAGTCAATGGAGGGAGAGGGTCCTGAGGGAGAGAGAGAGAGAGAGAGAGAGAGAGAGAGAGAGAGAGAGAGAGAGAGAGAGAGAGAGAGAGAGAGAGAGATGCGAAGTTTGTCTCGGAGAATCGTATATAGAGTGCGGGCAATCACGTTTAATTGAATCGAAAACTTTCGATATCGGATTTTGAAGGCAAATTCGAGCTGTTCGCCTCTCCCTCTTGGAAGAAGTGCCGAAGCAGTCGTTGATTAAAAAGTGTCCTCCTCCATTGTTGGAATTTTGATGCGCGCGCGGGCCTTTCGGCTTCGTTCGTCGATATAATTTATTCGACAATCAAACGCTCGCGCGCGCGTGTGTCTGTACCTTCGCATTGTCGGCTGTAAATTTATTTTGCCGCTGCGTGCGCTAATAAATCTATTATGCTAACGAGCTAATATTGTGCTACGCTGCTGCTTCGCACAGCGCAGATTGAGAGTCGCGCAATAAGTGGCTTTTCCCAATAGCTTTACATTTGCATTTAATTATATAATACTGTAGAGTAATGGCTCGAATTATACGTAATGCGCGTATAGTTCCGTATATAAATACAAAACGAGGGTCAAGCGAAACAGGGCAGGGCATGGTCAGACGCCTGTGAAAACAACGCCCTGCCAGTGGTATAAATCAGTAATTGGGCAGACCGCGCGCGCAACCCTCAGAAATGTCCCTCGAGAATATACAAGAATCACAATAGCTCGTTTTTCTTTTAATTTTCGGGGAGATGAAAAAGGTGCTATAAACGCATGAATCTCTCTTACGTTTGCGCAGTCGGGCCGCTGATAAGGATTCGCTCGCCGCTAGTACGAGCACGCAATCACGGCATGGTGGTGCTCGAGTGCGAGGTCGAGTCTTTCCCCAAGCCGGAACATTTCTACTGGGAGTTCCGCGACAGTCGGGTCGAGAACAAGGACAAGCACAGGATGACGATCCAGGAGGACGAGTACAAGAGGGATTACAAGGTACGAGAAAGAGAACAAAAATTCATCTCCTCCCGAATTCTCCTTTTAAGGAATAGCTTCGAATGCCGCAGCTCGATGCTTATATCTTTTATTCGTGATATCTCGCTGTACTGTACAGCGCACCATTGTTTTCTCGAAAGCCGCGCGAGTTCGTTGCTCACGCGATTACATCCTTTGCGGCTTTGACCTTTGAGCCGTTTTTCCCCCGCGGTCAAAGGCCTTCCGCTCCGGCGGCGTCATTAATTTTGACGATGACGTCGTCTAGACGTTCATTCAGAGGAATTTTAACGAGGATCCGTTGAGGAGACTCACGAGCATTTTTTTTCGCGATTTCCAGTTCAAGATGAGGCTGAAGATCTCGAAAATCACCAGCTCGGATTACGGCAATTACTACTGCGCCGTGAAGAAGAACTACAACGTGACGAAGGGCGTCGTAACAGTTCGAGGTGAGAGGGCATGTGTGAATATCCGTAAAATCCGGTCGTAGCCGCGCGGGAATCGCATCGGCGCACGCTCGATTATCCCAAACTTTTGCTTCTTCTCGAAAAACACTCGTATACGAGAGAGACTTTTCCGCTGTACACAGACGTGAACGACAAGACAGCGACGTCCTCCGAGTCCAAGGGTGTGGCCATCTTCGGCAAGCCGCCGCCGCCTCGGCCGCAGTTCAGGAATCTCTGTCCGCCCCAATTAAACTGCGACAGCTGTCCACGGGCGAACTGCGGCTATCAGGACGTCGAAGCCAAACCGATGACGGGCATCAATTTTCCGGGGCTGCCTCCTCGAGTAGCCGGTGAGTGCAGTGTATATTCCGTATACGCACTATAGATTTTAATATTCGCAGGCGCTTTTGTCGGCGGAAGGAAAATTCCGAGATGAAAATTTCCATACATCGGCTCTCTTCGCCGCGCATTCCGAGTATTTCTCCCGCAAAAATTCATTTTTATTAAAAGCCCGCGCGTTCATAGACGCGTTTGACAGTTCATTGGTTTTCGCGCACAGGCGTGCCAGCGTGTATTCATCTCTCTTTGACTGCTTCGATTTCCTTCCTTTTCTCCGCCCGCGCGTATGTATTTCTTTGGCCTCTTTTATACGCGCATTTGAAAGGGAAAACCGATTCCAAAGAGACGAGCAAGCCTCGCGCGATGGGTAAAATATTTCCTCGGAAAAAGCGCCGACAAAAGCGGAGCAAATTTCCATGTGGCGATTCGGCTAATCCCGAGCGTGTCTTCGTTCGTCGCGTAAAGACGGCGTGATAGGAGCCGTCGGCAAGCCCGTGTTCAAGGGTCAAATGGACGATCTCTACGGCATCTGGATGCAGGACGCGTCGCCTAAAAGCCAGTCGACGGCAGGCAAGCTCTGGGTCACCCGCAGCACCGACACCTCTCACGTCTTCGAGTACGCCGACATAGACGACTACGCGCAGAAGAAGAGCCCCCGCAGCATCAAGCTGCCTTACAACTTCCAGGTATGTATAAATTATACCATACGCGGGAATCAGATTTCACCGCGTTGATTAATTCGAACTTGCGGCTGCGTTCAGCTACACTACATAGCAGCCAGAGGGAGAAACGTTATATACGCTACTTTGTACAAGTTATAATACACGTATCCCGAGCGCGCGTTATTGCCCCCCATCGGAGAGAGAGAGAGAGAGAGAGAGAGAGAGAGAGAGAGAGAGAGAGAGAGAGAGAGAGAGATGAGCGAAGCACGCACAGGGCGGATGTAATTTCTCACAAATTTCTCCGCGGCAACGAAGCAGCTCTCGACTTTCTTAACTCGCTCGGTTTCGCGCGGCTGAACTCGTATTATATTACGCCACCGCCGGCTACGTATTTCTCCACTAGCTCCGAGTAGTTTTGCCGCGCGCGAGGAGTAAAGAGCGAGCCGAGAGAGAGAGAGAGAAATATTCAAGGGTCGCGCTTTTTTTAATAAAAAGTCGAGTGGACGCGAACATCCGCGTGCGTTTCGCTCTCCTGCAGGGCGGTAAAGACGAGTACAAGAGAAACGCGCCGCGGCGCGGAGAGTAATTGAATGAGAAAATATTCTCCTCGCGTCAACTGTATCAGAAGCCACGTCTCGACGCGATTCAATTTGCATGTCTGCGCGGACTAAATTAATTAAAATGTATTCAAATTAGCAGTCTATATAATAATACTATAAAGCGCCTTTCGCGTGCGCTACGAGCTTCGGATGAATTTTATACCGTCGCAGAGTGGCTCTCTCTCTCTCTCTCTCTCTCTCTCTCTCTCTCTCTCGACATTTCATATTAGACGCGCGGCGCTCTTTCTTGATCGTCCTCTCTCGCATACGGAGAGAGGGTGAAAAGGAGCGCCGCCGTGATGGGGAGCTCAAGTGCGACTTTTTGTTCGCGAGACTCGCCCTGAGAGAACGAACCGTCGAGTGAATTGTAGCCGCCGCGTTTCACGTCGCTAGATGAAAAAATAACGGCCGGATGAATGCGCTAATGCACGTGTATGTACAACACAGGGTAACGGGCATCTGGTGAACGACGGCTACTTCTTCTACAACCCGTACAACCGCTCGTCCATCGTACGACTGGATCTGACGCACAACGAGGGCACCATCTACGCTTTCGGCAGGCTCGAGATGGAGTTGCCCGGCTTGCGCGTTAATACCGGCAATTATCTCTACACGCCGAATCACAACTTCAATTACGTCGACTTTGACGTGGACGAGAACGGTGAGTATTGTACGTTTTAAAAGTCGCGATCGATCGGTAATCGTCCAGCGGTACTAGACCGTGTACACAAACACACACACAGATAGATAAGGAGGGAGAGGGGGTAAAGAGATCCGCGCGAGGAGAGCCGGTAAAATGACAGGATCTTTCGCCTGGATCGGAATTCGAAAATACTCAGCAGAGCTCTGACGGACGTCTTTAATTAAACCGAGAGCGTATCTAGAGCGAGGGCTAATGAAAGCTCGCGCGGCGAGGGGAAAAGTGCTTGCGCAACGAGATTAGAAAGTCCTCCGGCACCTCGATGGGATGTGTTAAGAAGCTATATCGTTTAAACGATTTTTTTCTCTCACTAATATAATATAAAAGTCGCATCTAATAAATCGAGATGCACATTTCGCGAATTCTGCCGCGTCATTAAACACAGAGGCAATCTTTTCCGCGGTGAATCGATAGGCTCGTAAAAATCCCATAGCGCCGCAGCCGAGCATCGATCAGAGCGCGCTTCGGCGCGCCGCATCGCTTCTTATTCCGCGTAATTGCCTTGGCTCTTTCTCAATACGTGCCCGAGCGGTAATCCCATTGCGCCACACGGCAGATACAAACGAATGGGATTTTTCCTATATACGCCGGCTGAAAGAGTCGACTCTCTCCCACAAAAGCTGCTTTATGACTCGCTCTCCATACTTATCTGTGTATTGTCCGAGGGGGATTCTATTTTCCCGTGTGGGCATTGTTTCGAATATTCGAACGAGAGCCCTCCCCGAGATTATCCGCCGCGATATCGAGAGCTTTGCGCATGTGTTCTATATATAAGCGAATGTAGTTCACCGAGAAGTGCTATCATCGGACCGAGTGATGATGTGGTGTACGAGCGATAAGTCGCTCGAGGCTTATTATTATTACATCGGAAGCCATTATCGTGTGTGTGTGTGTGTGTGTGATCTGTGCAGGTTTATGGGCCATTTACGGGACGCCGAGCAACAGCACCGTCGTGATGAAAGTCGACCCCGACACGATGACGCCCCAATACGCCTGGAGCATCAGCGTCGATCATCACAAGTACGGCGAGATGTTCGTCTCGCGCGGCGTCCTCTACGCCGTGCACAGTATCACCGACGCCACCATGAACATCAGGTAACGACGCTTTTTTTCACTCTAATGCACCACTTTATATCCTCCATATACACGAGTGAGTATAAACAGCGCGGAGGAAATATCTCGGAAAGAGGTCGATGTTTTCTTTGGGGGCAGATTGTGTTGACGCGAGAGGCAGTCGTACGTGGTAAAAGGTACTCCTCGTGTGTTCCAGCGAGATTTTTAAATTTTAAATGCTGCGAGCAGAGTACCGCGGATGATCCATAGTTTTTTAAAATTTCGCTGAATCGCGCGGACTCGTGAAATGCCGTCGCGACGCATGAAGAGAGAACCGGAAGATATTTCAACGGTGCGCTATATTCTACGGTGAATATCTACTATACGTATTTCTCTTCCCCCCAGCGCGAACGTGTGCTAATCTAGATTTCGGTTGCTTTTTCAGAGACTGGCAGATTTTTCCTCGGGAATTTCTACGTGTCATCGCAGTGGATACGATTTCGTTTCGCGTTTAATGAACGGAACGAATTACACGCGCGCGATGCGCGAGAGGGTAAAGTTTGCGCGTCTGTGTGTATACGATCGAATCGCTCGCTTGTTGTAAAGTCGGCATTAAGAATAGGCATTAAATGACTAATTAATCGCCTCTCGCGAGGTGAACTGTGTGTAAAATTAATTGGAAAAACTTTGCATACCCTCTACTACACTTTTGAGATATCGGCTTGATTATTGATTTCGTTCGGGGAGGAAACTCTGTTAGAACTGCAAATTGATACCGCGCGGCGTTTCTTTGTTCGCTCTTTCAATACTGGGAATGTTCCAGCCTGGCGATCGATCTCTACCAGGGCAAACACCTGAACGTCAATTTGTCTTTCCTCAACGCTTACAAGAAGGTGACCATGCTGAGATACAACAATAAAACGAAGGTGAGTTATACGCTTGGAAATCTCGTCAATCCTACTGCAGTGATTAAATTATACCTCTCGCGCGACGGACTACGTGCTTCCCGATTCGTGTAAAACGTTATTGGATTAATCCTTAATTCCCGCACTTCAAGAGCCGAGCTTCGTCGCAATTTTCTCGTCGCTCGTATATGGACCGGCGGGAAATTCAATTTCAAAACGGCTTATATACCGCTATATACACACGTTTTACAATCCAATTACAAAACTCTCAATCTACAAAAAGAAAAATCACTTCTACGACTAGCGTGCGACTAAGCAGTAGCTATAATTGTTCCGCGCGTGCGATTGCTCTCAAGCGACTCATGCGCGCAGCAGGCATGATGCCTCGGCTGTATTCCTTCCGCAATCCGATTAATCAATGCCCTCGTGTACCGCTATGCGAGCTCATTTGCACGTAAAATCGCGCCTGATCCGCTTGTTCGAGCTCTCTAGTCGAGCTGGCGTCATACCGCGAATGTCGCGCGAGTCGTACGCACCTACGCGAGTAGATATGGAAATGATCGTGCATTTTGATCCCGTCGCGTCGGTATATACTTACCGAGTACACTGATCTCCTCGTATTACGCGTAGAAATAGCAGTAGGGCACTCGAGACTTTTTCCCTCCCTTCGGCTAAAATATCTATCCGCTACTGCGCTGGGGCTAAAGCGAAAGCCATAACTCGTTGGAGGGGGAGGTCCGTATACAATATCAGAGACAGTGCGTAACGCCCGTATACACATCGGGCCTTTAATTTTCCGTTCGCAGGAGCTGTACGCCTGGGACAACAGCACCCTGCTGGCCTATCAGTTTCTTTTCAAGGACCCGAACGACGCCGGCGCCGAGCCAAAGGACGCAGCAGCCAGTGCCAAGGAGCAGTACAACGCGTAGGCACAAATTATTATCGAGCTCTCGTGTGCGTTGTAACTGCGTTATATATACCGTACGAGAGCAAGCAAGAGAGAGGAAGTGTGCCTGTATACTGTATACACATGCACACGCGGTGCGGGAACGCAAAGCTCTTAGCTTGCAAGCTCGCAACCGCTTGTGTTTGAGTTGATCAGCGCTGACTGCGGCGAATTTTTATTATTATCGGCCGCGCATACACCTATATATGAGTTGTAGTAGGCGCATTGTGTGTTCTATGCGCGGGGAAATGAACGAGAGAGAGAATCCGGCATTTTTACCGCCGCAGCTCTGCAAAATTGCCAGCGTTCCGCTCGACTATCTTTGTTTTTTCATCCAATATGATTCCGAATTTCGGTTGAGCGGGTATAGCGCCCTTGTTTTCGATTGCGAGGCTTTTCCTCTCTCCTAGCATTCGAGCGAAAGAAGGCATTAATCAGCGTTTTTTTTAAACTCGCCCGCAGCGCAAAAATCAAACAAAGGCTATTGTACGCGCATCGATCCTTGAAAAATTCATCCGCGTCACCGGATAACTACTCCGATGTTCAACCGGAAATGATGACTAGTCGACGACGAGTCGTCAGCTGGGCGATACGGAAAATTGAAAAAAAATATCAACGTGGGCGAGCGATAAAGAATTATTATTTGTCGATCCGTTTTGTCGCGACTGCTGGCGCACGTACGCGCGCGACCTATGGCTCTCGTTCTGTCTTTTGCTCTGCGGGAGCGGGTGCATCGATTTTGCGCGCGCGAGCGGCAAGATGAAAGCTGGATTACGCGCCATGCCGCCCCCCCCCTCTGTCCGTTTATTATTGTCGAGCCGGACGATGTATTATTTTTTATTTTATCTCGTTTCAATTTTTTATCCGGATTTCACGTGCTCGTCGAGGCACGTATCTGCGAATGATTATGCGCAGAGATTTTCGCGAGGATTTTTGTTTTCCCGCCGGTATGACGAACGAGATTATTGATTTTTTGTTTTATGCGGTGGGTGATTATATTGGTCGGCGTATGCGAGACGTATGCTGTACGTGTTTTTATAATTTTTTACATTGAAGGTGTAGGAAAAGCACGTGCTCAGGATGCTTCCGTTTCGTCGCGATGTATATCGTATACCCGCCGATGATTTATCTTTTAAAGACTATGCATAATTGGATAAGAGATACCCTCTTCGTGATACGTTCACTATCGTGTATATTGTTTCTTATAGAACTACTCTAGACTAGGACTCTCATCTTCGTGTACCACACATAATTACACACTTTCTTCTGATGAAAATAAAGAAAAATTATTGTACAAGTATAATTGAGACACACAGTGGGAATGTTATAAACAAACGATAACGACTTCGTTGCCATACTCGGATGGCTTCGCTGAATGTAGACTAAAAGAATCTAGGGAGTAAAGTTTGATAAGCATTAAGGCGTTTTCGGGGAGGAGTGGAACATATTTATATAATCGTTGAAGCGATACATGTATGTTTTATAAATAAATGAAAATTTATCGAGCGCCCACGTGTTTGCCTCGTTCATTCAACGACCTCTCCTTCGTCGAATAAATAATAGAGCCCGGCAATGACGTGAAGTTGCAGTCGAGTTGATTGATATCCCTGAAATATTCGCGGCCGGGCGTCGGTTCGCCCCAACCTATCTCAAAATTCACAATGAAGTAGCAAGCTCTCCCTCTGTACTCTCCATCTCCAAATTCAACCAGTGAAATTCGCTCGACAACATGCAGTAAGTATACATCGCAAAAAAAAGAGAAAAATGGAGAAAAGCTTCCTCTGTCCACAACGACACGTCATCCCGCACGGAGCCAAGGTGAGTAACGGAATCCTCTCGCACCGACGATAAACGCGAACCTCACCACCTCGACCTCAACAGGTATTCGTAACAGCCTTCCTCCTGGCCAGTCATCTGAGACCGCGAAAGCCGGAAAAAAAGTGCAAACCCAACGACGAGAAAATCCCGAACGACAGAGGCCTGATGGAGCACTGCTGGAAGCTCGTGCCGTACAAGTACAACCTGAGCCCCGATCCGCCGGCCTCGAGTCTCGAGCTGCTAATGATGCAGAGCCGCCGGGAATACGAGAAAGTCCACCCGCCAAAGATCCCCGAGCCCGAGCTCAATGGCAAGATCCACTATGACTACGGCAAAATCTTCAAGCGCATCAAGCTGTAAGCTCGGCAATAAAAAAAGCTCGAAACGACCGTTTATCCTACGTAATTAAACTCCGTAAGAGGCACTTATAGATAGGACAGAGAGAGAGAGAGAGAGAGAGAGAGAGGGGGGAACTATTAGACGCGAGCTTTGATCTGGTACACGGAGGGAGCACGAAATTGGAAAAAGAAAAGCTGCCGTAGCGCGGAGCAAAAAAGCGGAAGAAAAGCGCGCCGCCTCTCGCACTTACTTTGTTCTGCCGTCCGCGCAATTATCTCGCCTGGCCTCTCCCTCTCTTCATCTATTTATGCCTCTGTTTTCTCTCACTGGCTTTGTTCGGTCTTTATTTACCGGAGTTGTCGTGCGCGAGAGCGACAAAGTCCTGGGCTACTTGCGCTTCTTCTCTGCCTGGCTTTTTTCTGCGCTTTCCCTCGCGCGGTAACAAGAAGAAAGTTCCGCTCGAGTTCTCGCGCCTCCGAGCCAAGGTCGTCGGCATGGCTAAATTTCGCCGGGGTTATACAATGAAGCACTTGAACTTTCGAGCTGAAAAGCCAGAGGAGCTTGCAGCCGGAAAATAGCGCCGCTTGTGTTGAAGCAGTTCTCTTACTCTCTCTCTCTCTCTCTCTCTCTCTCTCTCTCTCTCTCTCTCTCTCTCTCTCTCTCTCTCTCTCTCTCTCTCTCTCTCCTATACACACACAACAGCGGCGGAACTTTCGCGCCACTGCAAAGGTGTTACGTATAGTTGTAATTACATTATCAGTTCGGGCTTAACGCTTGTGTTCTGTCTGTTGCTCTTGCTCTGCCGCTCGCTCGCTTGTTGTTTGCTGCGGTGGTCCTTGTGTGGTTTACGCGAGATTGCAGCAAGCTGTCCGTATCGATCTGCCCTCTTCTCTACTTTTCTCTTTTCTCTCTCTCTCTCTCTCTCTCTCTCTCTCTCTCTCTCTCTCTCGGACGAATGCGTGATGTAATCAGTCGGAGCGATTTTTTTACGTTGAAGTTTATGCCGAGGCATATTTTTCTCGGGGAGGAGGTATATACACACACGTACACATATCACCAGTAGATAAGGGTCGGATTAGGTCAGACGCGCACGTACTGCTCACCTAGTGCTCCACTTAATACCGGCTGTTTTGGTTTATAACTCCTTTTCACGGGGATAAGCTGATCTTAGATTATTGCGCGAGAGAGAGGAAGAGAGAGAGAGAGAGAGAGAGAGAGAGAGAGAGCGAGAGAGAGAGAGAGAGAGAGAGAGAGAGAGAGTGGGAAGGAGGGAGAAGTTTAAGCTTCGTTTACTTTCATTACTCACACCCCGACACTTTATCCATTTTCCTTCCTAGCGCCAGAACAATCAAGTGAGATTTGAATCGTTGTAAACAGCGAATTGTAGATTGTTTATTCTCCGGGGTATAAAGGGTAATCTCCAGACTCAAAATGGACAAACTGCCCCGGAACTCGGTTTTTACGACGAACTCGCTAATTCCGTTGCTGTTGGCTAAATCCACGCGCGCAGTCGTCAAAAAGGCGCTTCGAGTGTACCGCGCGCTCGGAATTAGCGAGACTCTCCAAATGGCGCGAACGGAGTTATTAGAGGTTTGGAGGCTCTAAATGTGTTTTCCGAACGAGAGTCAGAATTTTGCGCTGGAATAATAATGGCGCGAAAATAGCAAGCGTTTAGATGTAACATAATGCTATAATCCCGCGAGCGAGCGAGTTCCAAATGGCTTTCGTAGTTCGGAGAATCCACTCTCCGTAATCCATGACATTTTTAAACGGAACAGTCATCGCTGTCGATACGTCGCGTACACGCACAGGCATACATACGCTTCTCTCTTCCAGTTTGTATGTATCGGAAAACTTTAGCGACAGCGTCAAATTGCCCCATAAAATTACTTCGAAATCGCGCTCGCGCCGCGTCACATACATTCGGAACGCTCGTCTGGAAAATTCGTCTGAAAAGTTCGCGACGGCTCTCTATGTGTACAGCCCGGCAGTAACAATGGGAAAAGAGAGAAAGCTTGAATATTGCAACCCGTAAAAGCCGGCGCGTCGCCTTGGCTCCTGCTGTATAAACTGCAAGCGCGATCGACACTCCGGCAGTAAAACTCGCAAGTCGACGAGCGCCACACATGTTGCCACCTGTCAATTGATCGCGCATCGACGATACGCTGTAATGAGAATGTATTTATTCTCGTACTTTTCGCGCCGGTAATTCGTATGTGGGACGGATGCGGCAGACGCAAACGGAATATCCTGCGGGAGTTCTTATTTCTCGAGGGTTGTTCGGATCGATTTTTCGTTTGCATGCAGGTACACACACATACACAGCCGTGGGAGCTCTGCGGGGAATAAAGGCCGTCGTGTACACAGAAACACTCCCGTAGCTCATCCCTAATTCACAGCGCAACCGAGGGCATGCAGAAGAAAAAAGAGAGGCGATGATTACAAAACGGCCTCAAGTGCTCGTTCCGCGTATGTAATCCCTGGTTCCTCCTCTCTTCCTCTCGATGAACAAAACTCCGGCAAACACTGCACGCAACCACAGCGAGGCTGTCTCTCGCACGCGCTACACATGCAGCATCCGCTTAACCGCGCGCTCAATCCGAGCCGCGCCGATCATTTCCAGGCGCTGCGCTGGTGGTAGTGAGAGAGAAAGCTTAATCGACGGCCTCGTTAAAGCGCACGCACGCAATTACAGCCGATTCGCTCGCTCGCGCGATTATTCGCGTGTATATAGGTATTTTTAGGGATCGATTTCGCCGAAGGAATCCACTCACAGTTCTTTGGTATGCACAGACATCGGATGAAAGCCACTTCAAAGTGCATCTTCGGAGCGAGATTGCGTCTTTACAGCTGCAGCCCTTGCTCTTATCGGATCAGAGCTTCTCGGCGATGCTCGCATAGCCGCAGCAGACGCACGAGTCCATTACCCCGTGCGCGCGCATACTTTTGAATTTGCTTTTCCCGTCGATTTCGTCGCAGCGAACGCCGGTCAAACAGCTGGCTAATAGAGCGTCGCCCAGAGATATGCTTACCCTCGTATAGCTGTGGACTGTACATATGCCTGGGCTGTTTGAATAGTCCGCGCGCTCTCGCATATAGGTTTGCACAGCCAATCGAGGCTCGCACGCACGCGCGGATCGGTATAATATTTAGAGACGACCAGAGCTCCCTTTCGAATGAGATAATGAGATTAATTAATGAGATTTCTCGCAGCTAATACAGAGTAATGTGTGTATACGACGATTTCGCACAAAGAGACGAGAGCGAGAGCTGCGGGTCGAGAGGGCAAAACAGCGCGAGGAATAATTGAAAACTCGACTGGCAAGGGAGCAGCGAACAAGGCCTGACGGCGGATAAGGCAAAAGCGAGGCGTGTACACGCAGTTGTGGCGGACGGGCGCAAGTTGACGCGGAGCAGCAACACGGCAGCAGCAGCAGCGGTAGCAGACAAAGAGAATGGCGGCTGGTGGTTCTGCTGATATATCAAGAGGGTGAGAGAGAGAGAGAGAGAGAGAGAGAGAGGCGCGATTTCGCTCTGCAGCTGAGAGCCCGCTGTAAGCTCTCTCGCGCCGTTGGCTGCGAGCGTGTCATTACGCAAATGTCCGCGGTGTTGCTGTCGGCTCTCACTCCCCCAGTCGCTGATGTGCTTAGGATGCGAATTAAAGCCGCAGCGATAATTCCCTCGGCTCGTCGAGAAGTGGTAGGTTGATTTCTTTCTAGATTTCACGTACACAGTGGCGTTAATCGCAGACTCGAGTCACGAGGGGAAAATCGGAGTTGGTTGCGTGCCACGAGAACAGCCACGATTTAGGAGTCGAGCGAAGACGAGCTGCGAGTCAAGTGGGTAGAGAGAGAAAGAGAGAGAGAAAGCACAGTGCACTCTCCTCAATTGACCGCCGCTGCGTATACGGTAAGTTTCCAGCCACTAGTGACCCTTGTTCTCGATTCGTCCTCGGAATCTGCTTTATTTTCTGCAAGCTCGTCGAGACAAAGGGTTCACGCTCGCGCGGGCGTCTGTTTTTGACCGTTTGCTTTGCGTAATTATATACGCCTGCGGTCCGCCTCTGCTCTCCCATATCACCCAGAGAAGCTCGGGCGCGTGTGGCTGCTGGTAATTGCCTTGGAAAAAGCTCTCGCCGCAACCGCAAGCTCTCCAACTCGCGCAAGTTGATGAACCGCACGAAATATTCAGTGGGGAAATTTTACCCGCGCACGACGCCCTTTTCATTTCCGCGGGGCAAAAATCGTATCAGTCAGTCATACGCCTAATCCACTGGATCTGGGCGGGAAAAGGGAATAAGCTACGGCGCGAAACCAAATCAGCCGAGTTGCTCCGGATGTCAGCTTTTCTTCCCCCTCCGGAGCTCGTGAACCGGATGAAGCCAGATGAAATATTTCGCTCGCGGATTCCCGAACGCGATTTCCTCGGTTGTCGCTCGGCTTTCCAAAGGCAGACCAAAGAGGCTGAGGCGAAGGATGTATAATTAATTGTGTGTCGCCGGCTGTTTCTCGGCAAAATTCTCGGCATTTCCACCCGCGCGTATTATAATACATACCAAGTGCTTTTTCCGCGCATTATGAACTCGACCTGCCTTTTTCCGTCCCCCGTTTGTGTACGAGTGCGGCGCATAACGCAGTCGTCGAGAAAGAGAGAAAGAGAATAGAGAAGTCTCTCGGAGCGTGAAAGAGGGCTTTCCTTTTGTTTGGAAAGGGACTTTGGATTACTTACTCCTGCGACTCTGCTCGCGGGCGTGAAATAGTCTGCTTTAATTAAACGACTTTTATATTCATTGCCTCTCTCTCTCATGTACGTAATAACGTGTTTAGAGCGCGGCGGATAAACTACTTTTCGAACTCCAAAAGCCATCGGTCAGAGGACGAACGACGAGCTTTTTCTTGGCTGTATATACACACAACGGAGAGACTTTCAATTACGAATGTATGGAGGGGATTGAACGCTTTGTAAAGACGCGAAGCTCGCCGTTCCGGAAGAGCGTATCCCGACGAGCGGACGCTGCGCTATTGTCGGGGCGACTAAAGCTCGCGATATTTTTCTATCAAATCCCCGTCAGCGTCAGATATTCCGGCCGACAGTTGCAATTGGACTGCAGAAATGGCTTTTCTCCGATGCACGCGCGCACCAGCGAGCTGCTGCTATTGTTGAGTTATTAACCGAGAGGGAAAGCTTGCGGTCAGACTGGGCAACAACGGTCGCTTTTTTTTCGACGGGTCGGCGTTAAATTGCCCGCGAATATTACAGTAGAATATATAGCGAGACTTTTATTTTCACGACGCGCCTTATTCATTAGAATCGCAGCAGGCAGTCGGCCTTCAATTTATAACGAATATAATCCAGAGAGCGCTTTATCTCACCCTTATATTCGAGCTCTCCCCTCGCTGCAGCGTGAGGGAAAATCGGAGCCAGCCAATTTCCAAGCCAAGACGTCATAATGGAATTTCCGCGAAGGTATAACGCCCCGTTTCTCCCGGAAAACTTTTAATTCTTGAGCGCGCGCGCTCCCTCCTTCACTTCTGTCTCGTCAAAATTTCATTACGCTTGCTGCACGAGTCTCCACGTGCGCTGTGATTTTTATCGGGTTTGAAAAAATTTTCTTTTCTCTCTGCTACGTGTGAATTGCTGAAAGGAAGGATGAGGTCGTGTGTACGAGTTCTCGAGCTACGTTTATTACAGATATGTATTTACACGTTGTGTACCGTACCCGGTATCTCGAAGCTTTTTCATCACGAGGGTAATCAAGCAAATGTCCCGAGGTCGTGTGGAGCAATTTCCCTCCGGGAACGAGCTGTCCTCGCACTCCTGCTAATTATCCGGCAAAATGACCAGGTGAGAAAAATCTCCATCCCGCGATGAGTTAAAGCCGCGTCAGCTCACTGCGGCAGGAAGGTGTAAGCCGGGTGAAAGGGAAAGCCGGCGTTGTAGACGTAGATGGGCCTGTTGAAGGCGAACGAGTTGGCGATGGCGAGTGCTGGGTTAGAGTCAAAGTCCTCGGTCGTCCCGGCCGTACCAGGCTCCGGGACTAGCACCGACGTCGTGGGCGTCGTCTGCTCGATGCTCCTCTCCGTCGTCGTCGTGGTCGGCTCTGGCAGTGGTCTTCCGGTGGTAGGGATGCCGGAGTGCGTCGGAGGTCCGTAAGTCAGAGCTGGCCGAATCCGCTGCTGTTGTAGTCGGGCGGGATTAAAGGCCGGGCCAGGAGGTCGCCAGCCTCGCGACTGGTAAGCCAGCGCGCCGCTCAGGAGCGTCAAGAGGAGGATGACGACCTGCGGAGGTGACGGGGCGAATTAGTCCGGTCGAGATTACTCTCGAGAGCGCTTTGACGGGCTTGTTTGTCTTGGAGAGAGAGAGAGAGAGAGAGAGAGAGAGAGAGAGAGAGAGAACAGGCTTATTCGGCCCGTTGTGTATGTAACCGCGCGCTGCAGTTGGTCGGTGGCAAAGTTTTTCGAGCTAGCGCGTAACGAGGTCCGGTCACAGGTACCGCGCACGTAATGCAAAACGCGTGCGCGCTCCAACGCGATCCAATAATCAGCGTTGCATAATGCATGCGACGAATTTAGTAAAGGAACGTACGTAGCATTTAGCGCATGTACGAGCTGTTGGCGTGGGACACAGTGTATTGTTCTCTCGACGATGCGCAGCGTCTATAATTAATGTAATCCAACGAGCGACGCGCATAACAGTCGTTAAATTGCCCGCGCTAAACGCGTCGTGTCCCACTTCCCGATTAATCGCCCCGAGCATATCGGCCAATTACACGTAAACTGAATATTCCGCGAACGATTAAAAAAAAAGCGTTCTCCGTGTAACCAATATCTTCGAAATCTATTAACCGCCCGAGGGAGCGACGCCTATCAGCGCGGCGGGCTTTTTGAATCATTGCCATAAATTGAGCGGCGGCGCATCGCTCGCATACACACACACACACACACACAGGCCCGCAGGTAACAACGGCGCTAATGACATCGAGGACGAAGCTGCGGTGTCGGCACAGCTCGCCTAAATTATAGAGCCAGAACTGCTGCGAGAAACAACAACGCGTATATAGCGGCTAGCGAGCTGCTGGGCCGCCGAATCAAAATCGTCCGTGATTACACGAGCCGCGGCTAATCAATGACCGGCTGTGTGTGTGTGTGTGTGTATGTGTGCGCGCTTGCTAATGCCAGGGTGTAACGCAAAATACGTCGCGGTTTACCCGACGGACCTGTATATGTGTGCTTTTCGTGTTATACCGCGCTGGGGTGAATCCTCCCAGCGCAAGACGCTGTATAATTACACCGTGTGTGTGTGTGTGCAGTAACGGATTGTAGCATGCGACTATACTATATACTTGGCTCAATCGAAACAAGCATCACGTACCTTCATCTTCGTGTCCTTCTCGGAGTTTATCCCTCGTCGGCTGCTCTCTGCGGCGTCGCGCGAAATTCGAAATTCGACTGGCTCCCGGTGTTCGGGATCGGGCTGCATTTATAGGGCGCCCCACCGAAGCGTCGATGCGACGGACCGACGGGAATACAAAGTAGCCACTCGCGCTGTATAAGAGAAGGAACGTTGCATCCGACGACGACGATTTCGTTTTCGGCGATTTCGCAAAGCCATGCGCCGCCGCGCATATGCCGCCCAGTATATAGTGTCCCGGGATTTATCGGAGAGCCGCTGTTGCAAGCTGACAGGCGATCGTATAGCGAACGGCGACAGTTTGAGGAGGAAAAGTGGGAAAAATGCTTCTGGATTGTGTAATAACGTGTTGTTTGATTTGGCTCATACTCTCCGAAATTCATCGCAGCGAATTGAATTAATCGCACGATCGACTTTGCTCGGATCATTTAATATGCGACCGGGGCGTTAATACACGCGGCGAATCGTGCGGTGCATCAAAGTAGGGGGAGAGCGAGAGTGTAATTTCTAGATCGGATATTACATCACACACAGCGACGGGACTTGTAATAATGCAGCGGACGCCTCTCGCATACGAGATTCCCGTTGTAGACGTGCGTATACCCAACCGTTGTCGCGCGTGTTATATACGCACCCGCTTGGGCGAATTCACGAGCGTGTGTTCCGTCTCCTAATGGGATCTTTATTACTTTTCGCCGTGTCGGGCTAAAGCCGTCAGAAGCTTTGTAAATAGACAAAAATACACGCCACTCTCGGTCCACACACCTATACACGCATCCACTTACATATTTATGCTCGCATTTGAATTCTCCGCTCTCGTGAGGCGCGCTGGCGAAAATAAGACCAGCAATGCATACCCAACTATGTATTCCCGCAATGTAGACTATGTATATGCCGGGGGAAACTTTCATCCCGCGATTTATCAAACTCTCTCGAGCGAACAAAAGAGCTCGCTGCATAACGTAGTGTAATCGTTGCGCGCGCGATGAGCTCGTAAATCCAACGGCGGCGACGCGGGATTTTTAAATCACGGAGAGAACGATCGATCGTGCAAACGATCCCGGGGTTATCGGTAGGCGGTAGAAGCGCTGCCGTAATGCCGAGACGTGAGTGGAATCGAGATACCGGCAGTTGCGATTACGCGTTGTTTATTTTCCTACTTTGCTTCGGAGCGTGACTGGTAAGTCAGGGGCGACGGTATAAGGGTAGTATCGAGGGGAGGTACACGTTGTGGGACTCGGAGGGTAGGTAAGGGCAGGTTTCTACCCCTGTGGTATCGGCGGGGGTGGTTTCCACTGTAATTCTCGTAACCCTGGGGTAGATGGAGCTGCGGTGGCTGTTGGGGAGAGAACGTTCCGAAAACTGTCGCTACTGTTTCTTGATTGATGCATTGTATAGGGGTGTATCTCACCATCTGCATTTTTAGCGCTCGCGCTTGTTTTCTAGCATAACGACACTTAAATTACACCAACGGACACTCGAGCCAATCCAACCGAACCTACACTCGGTTCTCCTCCGTCATCGGTTTCCGTTAAATTCCCGCGCAAGCAATGGATACGCGAATCAATTATCGCCGACATGGTGCACTTTGACGATATACGCGGGAAACTCTCCGGCATTATTAATCCATCAGCCGCGGTATAATTCAGCGCAGCGCGCGGCATATAGATACATACCTGCGCATAGCGCCGCGCGCGGGGCAATTTGCCGCGGTTTATAAGGCTATATGTACGCATACTTACTTTCGTCGTAGAGGCGCACCGCAGTAGTCCGAGGCGCGCTTTAGTATGCCGACTACACGCCGCGGCGCGCGGCGTTGCTGCAAAGAGCGGCGCGTGTTGTATAAGGCGAGCCTCGCGAAAGGAATGTTAATTATCATCGCTGCTCTCTCTCTCTCTCTCTCTCTCGGACGTATACCTGTAGGTGTATGTATAGAGGCAAAGCCCGATGCCGACGTCGTCGGTATTTCAGATGGATAGAGGAACCATAGGCGGACACGCTGTTTGTGGGTATGGGTATATAGCCTTTGCACTTTTGACCCTGTCCCGCGAGCCGATGTTCAAAGTGCCGGTGCTACGCTTTGCTGCGATACATATATACGCGTGCCTTTGGTATGCGTGTTTCTTCTCTCGAAAAGCCCGCCGTGTATTATTCTCGTTAAAAAAAAGCTACTGTGGCTTTACGTCCACATCGTCGTCGCATCATTTGCAAACAAATACAGAGACGCGAACAATGGCGGAGCTCTGCGAGCTCGGGGAATATAAAGAGGGCAAAGATTTCGTTGGGAAAACTTGGATATAATGATCGTTAAAGTTTTTGAGATGACGACGACGACGTCGCTCCGAGTCGTAATAACCGCGAGGGAAGCCGGGAGAACTTTTCCGAGCGCATATATAATTGTCCGTCTCGGCGCGACGCGCTGAAAAAGGAGCGCTTTCAATTGACCCATTTTCGGAAAGTCATTATCCTCCTCCGCGACGCTATTACGGGAAGGACCGCCGAGGAATCAAGATATTAGCTCTTAAATATTTGCGGTCCTCTTACCCGGTAATTATCTACTTTTCAACTAACTGTTTCCATTGGATTCCTCTCGAATGTTTTATACGTCTCTATCTCGCTCCCCACCCGCGGGAGAATATCGAAGAAGGATCCTATTCGCGGACAATAGACCGAATGGGAAAACTTTCGCCGCCGATTAAGACCGATCGCTCGGCTCTTACCGGCTTCGATATCTAGTACATCGAAAAGGAGCATATTGTATACACTGAGATATATTTCGTAGTATTCCACTCCACTACGGCTTTCCCAATGACTCTCAAAGAAGCGGAGCATCAAGCGTCTCCTGCTGCGAAGCACGATCGTGATTTACACGGGCCGGGGGGAGGGCGAGGCGCTACATCTCCGGCTCGTTTATATTTCAAAGCGAATCCGTCCTCCCACTCCGGGGCTGTACACTCGTTCGATGAAAGCGCGACGCGGAGAAACACGAGAGAGAGAGAGAGAGAGAGAGAGAGAGAGAGAGAGAGAGAGAGAGAGAGAGAGAGAGAAAGAGAGGAAGAGAGTGAGACATGCTCCGGAGCGTCACGCGGCGCATTGTACGACGGCTGCAGGGTATATTTCTTATTCAAAGGGATCCGGGACGTGTGTAATAAAATCGACGAGATCACTTACGCACGAGACGGATGACACGCGCGTAGCTAAGGAGCTCTGTAACTCGGCGAGTGCAAAGTACACCTTTTCGTGACGATCTCTTAGCTCGCACTTAAAACTCGGCTGGCCGTGAATAAGTCATATAAATATATGTGTTATATTTTCCGAGAGACGCTCAGCTCCCAAAGAGGCCGGGCGTAAATTCGCGCTCGGCACTTCATATATCGGATGCACACCGGCACACGTAGACACACAAGCGCGAAATAATAAATGCCGGCACACAGCGTGTACAGCCAGCTCGCGAGCTTATAGTCCCAGGGGAATGACGCCCCGGCGCCAGAGGACTGATAGTGCGCTCGCGACGGGCCGACTTGTCAGGATTTTCGGTACCTGCGAGAGCCGCCGACTGACGGAGCTTTCTCTCTCTCTCTCTCGCCGCTCGTTTTTCTCTCTTTCTCTCTTTGTTGTATACGACAGCCCGACCGAGTCTTACCGCAGCCGGCAGTGATCTACTGATCGAGCTGAAACCTCGAGCGGATAGATACGTCGTTATCGTAAAAAGTAAAAAAAAAAAAACGCGGATACGCGCGTCGTATTATAACCACACAGAGAGAACAAGTGCGACTAAATCAGCTAAGAAGCGGCTGACAGCCGGTGCAGCCGGTGTGTATAGCTATATAGCTGTATATACAGCGGGCCAAGCCTCGCGCGCGCACGTGAGGGAGATAAGCCGCATTCATCAAGCAGCAGCAGCAGCGGCGGCAGTGGCGTAGGGGGTTATCGAGCCGCCTGTAAATCGCCTCTAAGTTTCCGCGGCAGCTGGAGATGCTTGACGTCGACGACGTCGACGACGACGACGACGACCGGTCGCGCTGTGCTCGGCGCCATACATCACGACGGCTGAGCGCGTGTTCGCGACTCCGAACAGCGAACAGGCGCAGCCAGAGCTGGAATTTCGCCGCTGCGCTGCTGTTACTGCGCTCGCTTTCTCTATCCTATATATAGCTGAAGGTTTTGGTGAGAGACAAATTTCGTCCTACCTATACTGTACTGTGTAAGCTTCGTCGCGTTATTATATTGTAATCTTGATATCTTTCGAGAAGCCTATAGTTGGCTAATTAATGGAGTCAATACAAGGATTCTTGGTATACGGGTACAAAGAAAAGCTAAGAAGGACGAAGAAATATCGACTCGTCGTGTTCGACGATTTTGCGGACCAATTAGTCCTCGCCGGCTGCAATTAAGTGCTTCCGTGAATTTTAATGCGCTAATAATGGAATCTCGTAGAAAAAGTACACTCTGCATCGCTATATTTGAGACACTGAATTGCTTGTACAACAACAAGAATATAGCGAATATCTCGGAAACTCAATAATTATCAACAATCCCGCTACAGGTATACACGAATACTATATCGATGGGTCCGACGCAAACATTTGAAAATCAACACTTAAACATGAACGACGTCAAACACGCCGGTGTGTACTCTCGAACTGTATACAAACTCGACGGCATCGTCGTCGGCAATCGCAAATAAGCACAACAACTTGAAAACTAATACACCAAGACTCCTTCGCTCGGGCATAGTTGCCCCGGACAACAAGACAAATCCAGCGTCTACATTCAATCAACGCCGAAGATCAGCCTCGTATCCTCGAAAAACTCGGTTACGCGTGTAAACCTTACGCTCCGAATTTGTAACGCGCGATAAAGCACATCCGGTGCGCGGTTTGGCGCATTTCGAATTCAGCCGCACCAGCTTCGTTTGTCATCGAAGCAAACTGCTCGCCGATAAGCGTTAAGTTTTACGACTTGCCGCCTTTGCTCTCTTCCTCGAGAGAGAGAGAGGGTTTATATTTCGCGAATTATTCGCGCGCATGCAGCGTCTTGGCGGCTGTCGGCGATAACCGAACGCTGGAAATGAGGGAGAATATTCGGGGAACTAAACACGGCCACGTGAATATGAATGGTATGTGCACGCGCGTTTTCGGCTGAATTGAATGTTCAGCCGGGGCTGAATATTTTCGGGCGAGAGCTTTTACGGCCGACATATTTTCCCGGGGAATAAAAGTTCGCAGCTCGCGCGCGCGCAGTTGCGCGGAATCGCGCGTTTAGCGCTCTATTCTTCGTGTACTGCGCGGTGATAACTTTATTTAGAGGCTAATGCGCTTCGTGTATAATTTTATCAAGAATGCGCGTTGAGTTTGCAATTTGACAGCGACGAAGAGAAGAATCGAGTAGAGGAGAGAGAGAATGCTTGGAAACTTTTTGATTGATTACGCGCTGAGTTATGCGTGTACAAGCTTTCGAGTAGTTTCATCAGCGCTTTGTACAGAATTTCGTTGAAATTTTCAAGCAATTTTCGCCGAAGAATTTCAATTACTCCGATATAAAATATGTCTTCCTTGTCTCTTGACTGGAGTAGGTTTATGGAGTCACAGGTTTGAAAATAGGCCAGACTTCAATTTGCAACTCATCCCGTATATACCTTCCTCTGGACCGATGAACTGGAAGAGGCGATGTTTATACGCGTCGAAGCTGGGATTAAACTTAGCTCTTTGAGGATTAATAAGGATATTCGTTGGAAGTTGAAGGAAAATTGTGATTTTACAGGAGCGAGATACCGAGCTAAACGAATCGTGACTCATTAATATACTCTATTTATATTGAATGAGAGCCGCGCGCAGCAAGAAATTGAATTGTTAATTACATCGAAGGAAATATGGAATATTCAATCGTCGGTTAAATTGCCCGTTATATTATAATAAACCTCTCCGTCGTTCCTTCTCTTCGATTTTCAATTTAAATTTCGAAATAGAACAATTATGTACTGGATGAAACGACGTTTTTCAATTTGCGAAAAAATTTTCAAATAATCTACCTATATTCGCGTAGAAGAAATGAGCGAATTTTTTCGTTCTCCATGCCCTACTACAGTTTTTCGATTTCAGTTAACAAGCTACACAAAAGCTCGCTCGTGTACACGCCTATATATAGATATACACATCGAGGCAACAGCACGAACCAGCTAATAGGAACAGTTACAGGGCCGAGCGCTGAAAAGAAAATGTACACGCCCCAGTAATCGTTTACGTATGCATAAGCCCGAGTGCTAAAATATTACTCGTCGCCGAATAAAATGGAGAGAGAATACGCGACTGCCTTCCCCGTCTATATTCACGGAGTGACGAGTAAACGACAATGCTCTAAAAAGGGTCGTTTCGTCTGGTTTATTTCTCGGTTCCGGCAGAGGAATCCTCGTATTTCATTCATTATCAAATAAAGGAAATTCATTTCGTCGTACAAACAATTTTCCAACGTTGAATTTCAAAGCTGATCAGCCATTCAGAGAGAGGACGATCTGTACAACAAAGCGCCAAATATCATCGCGATGCTATTTGGTTACGTAAATTTCGCGTGTCTCGTGTTAAAATTCATCCGGCGACTATACGAAATGATCTGCTCTGCGATGTATCCAGGATTCGGTATACCTCGAAAATCCAAGCCGGAGGCACGAGCCCTCGAAGCAGAAAACGGAATCAACTGGAAAAACCAAGCGGGTTTAAAAAGATGCGCGCAGCCGAGGAAGCATCGCTCGGGGCGGGTTCGTTGGTACAGAACACAGAGAGAGAGAGAGAGAGAGAGAGAGGTAGAGAGAGAGAGAGAGAGAGAGAGAGAGAGAGAGAGAAAGAGGTAGAGACTAGAACTCGAGACGATTTTTGCGGCCCATGAAATCCCCGCCGCCGAGAAAAGGCTTGGAGAAGTTCCAGAAAGTCACTTACGCGCGGCGCGCGCGCGCGCGGCATTCGAATCGCTTCCCCATAAATAAGCATATAGGCAAAGCGCCGCACACACACGCGAGTCAGTTGAACAATACGCTCCCGTTTACGCTGTACGTACAGAGCAGTATGGCTTGATTTTTCTCGAGTTAACTTTATTTTCCTCCGCATACTTGCCATTCGCGAGCTTCCTTTAGGAGATTTTCGCGCCGCGAAGTTTCGCCTTCCCCCGAGGCGCTTTGTGCAATACTTGGACTCGAGACAGCTGCGCATCGCGTTTATATATTTAGCGAAATGGATCGAGTGTGCGAGTGCGCTTTGTTATGCATAAGATGCTAACGAAGCAATTGGAGAACAAGAGCAGTAGAACTTTTTGCACTGCGCGAAGAAAGGCATAAAAGGAGAGCCGAGTTAGTTGTATATCGATTGCTTGGCATCGGCGTCGCACTCAAGCCGATTGCCGCGGGAGAGGAGAGCTTTGGAATCGCGAAGGAAAGAGCTGGGAAAAAAGGAAAAGAGAGAGAGAGAGAGAGAGAGTCGAAGAGACGACGGCGGAACGGCCCGAGGGCGTGTGAGCCTCATCAAACGTCAATCTTTAACCCCCCCGTGTCGCGCGAGGGACTACCGCTCTGACTTCTGCGTTATATTTTCTGCGCCGTACAGTTGCATCCGAAAGTATGTATCGAGGAGAAACGTTTCTCCTCAAGTGTGTTGAAATTCATTTTTCACGTCCCGTTCTCACACGCCTCGACGGAAAGCGGAGAATTCGTCGACTGGATAACCACGAGGACTATGGCTTTTGTCGATCGCGAAACGAAGTCGTTGGATTACAAGTCGTTATATTTAGCTCTGCGCGACGACTTGCGACTGCCACTGTACAACAGGGTGGAAAAGCCGGGGATATAAACGAATAATCGCCGGAGCTATAGAAAAGTCGCCGCGGAAAATTCGAGAGCTCGCGGAGGTGGGTCGGGAAAATCGTTATGGAAAGGAAATCGGAGGTCGCAGAGAGGGAAGAATTTTTGTCCTTGTTAATAATAAAGTAAGACGAGCTATAGCCTACGAGACGCAATTAGACTCCGATGAATCTTCCATCACCGATCTCGAATCGTCCGCAACGCATCGACTTCTATATAAAACTTCGGCTTTTCTTAGCCGAGAGACTATACGGCCTCGATTAAGCAAACGCGCTTGGGAATTCCAAGAGTCGTGCGCGCGGCTCGACGAAGACAAAGAGTCGTGTCTCGAAAGTTCTCTCACTCTCTTTCGCGCCTTTTCGTTTGGCCTCGCGACGAGAGACAAATTAGACTCGTCGTCGTCGGGGAAAAATCGAGAAAAGTCGCGAGCTTAATTAGACATTCTCGAAAATCTGATTTTTCCGAAGTTTCTCGCCGCGCGTTAATTATAGCCGAGGACGCAAATTATGTATCTTATACACGATCCGTTAATGGATGTGAACTTTTCATCGCTTGTATAAGCGGCTTACGTCGGAGGCCGCCGATGTGACGCGCTTGCTTTCTTGTATGTGTCTCTCCTAAGAAGCTTCGCGAAGAAAAATTCCAGCCAATAGCCGCAAGCATCTTCTCTCTCCCTCTCGGCTATTATAATGAATCCAACGCAGAGGCCGAGGGTAAATCAAGCGATTTACTCGAGGCTTAAGCCGAGCCGTTTATTCTAATTTGTGCGCTAAACACTATACTCTCTCTCTCTCTCTCTCTCTCTCTCTCTCTCTCTCTCTCTCTCTCTCTCTCTCTCTCTCTCTCTCTCTCTCTCTCTCTCTCTCTCTCTCTCTCTCTCTCTCTCTCCCAGAGCATCGCTCTCCTCTCGAACGAGCTTTGAAATAAGCAGCGGCGCATACATTCGTGCACGGAGCTATCTGACCGTCTGCAGAGTCTTGCGCGCATACCTCTGTATACCTGTATGTATAGGTCCGCGATTGCTCGCGCGCCATTTAATTGGTCCGACTGGCAATGAGATTCTGTTGAGTCGGCACGGCTGCCTTGTACAGGCGCGCTCGCATACGTAAAGCGTTTTCGCCTATATATCCGTGCTGTGTTCTGGAATATCCTCTCTCTCTCCGGCCTCGAGCAGCATGGAAACGCGAACGCTCCGTCTTTCTCTTTCTCTCTCTAGAACTCGGAGCTGCTGTTCCGTAAATTCTGCAGCGCGAGTAGCGTTTACTCGACTCCGGCCTCGCTACTTCGATCGCACGCGTCTTCTAATTCGTATGATATATTCCGAAAAGTCTACTACCGCGACGTCGACGAGCCGTTGATAAACGAGGCAATTAGAGCTTAACGTTTATAACGACGGTAGTAATAATAATATCCGCGAACGAACGTGATTTTTTCCGTCCCGAGCAATTAACGTTAATCTCGCTCGTAAAAGCCAGTGCGCTCAGGTACGGCGAAGTAAAGGTCGGGTGCTTTGCCGAAATTGCCCGGGTGTGTGCGAGAAAGTCTCTCGTCGTCTCGTGGATTTTTCGCCCTCGCTCGGTATACGGATTTTTATTGCGTCGGTTGCCAGGATCACACACAGGCCGGAGAGAGACGAGCGATTTTTATATGGCAGTCTGCGACGCGCCAGTAGTCGAGATCCCGCTGCGCTCAGACGCCGGACTCTCTCTCTCTCTCTCTCTCTCTCTCTCTCTCTCTCTCTCTCTCTGTGCGTCTATGTATGGATGAAAGGAGAGTTTTATGGGGGAAAGCCGCGCGTATATGAGAAAACAATATCGCGACGACGACGTCTCCTCTCTCGGCTGAGGGAAGGAAGGACTCGCTGGCGCATTTGAATTTTTCGAGATAATCAAGGCGAGCTGCGAAAAGTGGACAGGTGTGCGCTGCTGCTACTGCTATACACTCCGCGAGCTAGCGTCTTTTGTGCGAGTTTCCCTGCAGCGTGTGACACGATGATGCGCTGCGGCTGCTGCAGTCCCGTAATTACGCTCGACGGCATTAAACATTCATGACGCTTTCTCTCTCAGTTGCGAGCAAGCAAAGCCGCGTGTCTACGGTATTATACTATTTTTATCATTGTACACGGCTCCTGTAGGCAACGCGAGACGGATTTATGATTTTTGCTGTTTGGACGACCGCAGCTAAGCGGAAAAGCCGGTTTAACGCTGTAATCGTGATTACAAGGATGATTTTTGTCGTATAGTATTATCATTATTATTCGAATTATTATCTTCGAATTACAGGATTTGCAATGCTTAGAAATGTTTATCGTCCAAGCTGCTTTAAAAAACAACTGGTCAAACAGGACGTAAAAAGAAGAAGCGCCATGCGGGGGATAAAAATGTTAAACCGTCAACGCGCTCGAGAGCGTTGAAAAAAAAATGAAAAACAGCCGATATAACAGCCCCATAAGCTCGACAATTTTCCGCAATGCGGCGGCATTAGTTTTAATAAAATCTCCAGCGTAAAACGCGAAGTAGCCCTGTATACGTATATGTATACACTTCTCTCTTTCTCTCTCTCTCTCTCGACCTCTTACGCAATAAGCTCACGCAGGAGACGCACGTACGAGAGGGCCGTGCGCTGCACAGACGTCGCATCTGCGCGAGTAGTGCCTACTAAAATCTCGCTCTTGATTTATATACCTTAGCTCGCGGGAGAAAGGGAATACGGCGCAAAATTTTACAAGCATTTAGCCGATATTAGCGTGTACTACGCGCCCACGACTGAAATATACATTCAATCGCGCGCTGATTTCAGGAGCTCTGAAAAACGACTCGCTATACGGGAGTGATGCGTACGTGTGAGAAAACACGGCGCGAGGGGGAGCTTTTTGTTTCTGCAAGCTCTCTCGCGAGAAAGGAGCGTCGATTTCCGGGGCGGCAATTTATGGAGGGCATGAAGTCCCCCCTCAGGCTTTGGTCCTCCCTTTCCATTTCCCCTTTTTAGAGTCTATGTGTGTACGCGGCCGTCTGATCCCCGCCTCGCGCGCTCGCGCGAAATATGGCAGAAGTTGCAGTCACGTAGGCTGCATCGTTCACCAAAGAAGTAGCTCAATTCCGCGGAGCGGACGTCTACGACTTATCCTTGCTTCTCCTTTTCTTATTCTTCTTCTGTACATCGAGCTTCTGTCTCCCCCTCCTCCTCTGCCTCCCCTTTGCCTTCTATATTTACGTTTTCTCGTACCCACCTCCCCACTGTCTCTCTCTCTCTCTCTCTCTCTCTCTCTCTCTCTCTCTCTCTCTACACACGTGTCTGTTGCCTGTCGAGATTCTATTTTTACGGGCCGACAGGACGGATCAGCCTAGGCTATACTGTTTTGCGCGCGCGCGCGCGCCTCAAAAAGACGCGTCGAATTTCGTATGCAACAGGTGTACAGACGCTGCTCTCCTTCGAAAATTCCCTTTCCGATACTACTCTGCGCAGCGATGAAAAGTCCGACAGACACTGCACCTATAGGCGCCGCAATTTTTTCCTCGATTATACTCCGAGAATTAGATTCCTCGCGCGCAGAGCTTTCGAAAATCCCGTCGAGTGCGCGCCTCGAAATCCGGCTCCGCGACTACGACGCGTTCTTTTATTCCGACCCCTCTGTCTTCTCCCGTCTGGCGTTATTCTCTCCGGCTTGATAAGTATATGCGTATAGGCGTTCGGATGACTATGGAATTTTCCGTCGAACATTTTTTCTCCGCTGCTGCAGGTACATCGGCTATACAAGTCGGACACGCCGGTCCACTATTATTATTCTCTCGGCGATAAACGATGTAGCTCATTGTGCGCGCTTTCGCCTTTCATCCGCACGGTAATGAGCTGGCTCGAGCTTATTTACGCATACTCTACAACTTCCATCCCCCTTTGACGAAACATCGCGAAAAAACAAGCTGATCGTAACCGACCCCCCCCCCCCCCTCGGAAACTTTGTATATTATACTCGCGCATTGTTTAAACTCGCTTTACGCGGAAAAAACGCTCGCTCGCGCACTTTGTTCCTCGCAGCGCGAGTAGCCCATTACCCCCCGATAATAAGCATTCGGAGAAATCGCTCGCGGCGCGTACGGTATACCACGAGTGGCCTTGGGCGGAGAGGCCGACATCTCGATTACCGTAAACTTTATCCCTCCTCTCTCTGGTCGTTTAAAAAGACGCATCGAGATTCTGAAAGAGCTTTTATACACCGCCGCGCACTGTAAAGATAATAGACGTGCTTCAGCGATTATGCTTCACTGCGTCTGCGCTCCTCGCTCGAAATTCTATACAAACAAGCTACTTATGATCGCATTACGCGATGATAACGTCGACGAGGCGTATATGCCGAGTTTTTAATTATACCTGTATCTGCACACACAAACGCACACTCGAAGGGAAAACTTGTTTGCGTGATGTGCGCGGATCGGGTTAATTGAACCGGCGCAAAGGAAACAAAAGAGTTTGAGAACTCGCGGAAGCTGCGCAGTATAGTATACTAAACGCGCAGAATTTAATTAAAACTGAATTGCGCGCGACCGGTAATTACACGCGCTGCGAGAAAGCGATGAAAAAACGCGGCTTTCTTTCCATACACATCTATTTTAGCACAATTGATTCGAACAATGTTGAACAACGTATACGCGGCGCAAGGTTTACTGCTCCTATAAAACGCGATGTTCAAACGCGCGCGACAAAGGCTACTCGGCACACTATATGTCTATATATTCAGTCTACACGTGCGTAGGTGATTAAGCGTTTGATGAGGGAGGTATAATAACGTCACTCGTCAAGTGCCGCGTAGCCGCTGCGCCGGTAATCATCATTTCCCGGCGCCTGTGTATACACACCTCTCGTCCGTTCTGACGTTCATTTGCATGATGATTCAGAATTTTTCTCCGGATACACGTCGCTCGCTCGCTCGTTGACTTTGGCTTCAAAAATTTATACACACACACACACACACACACATACACACACATACACGACGTGTGACGAAGTTCCCCGGGCTAAACCCTGTTACAGGCTCGCAAGCTCGTTATCGACGATACCCGTCGCATCGAAAATTTCCAACGAGTTTCGCGAGGAAAATTCGCAGCGACTTTATTATATAATTACACATAGATAAATACACACCTCGTCCGAGGTCGAAATTCATTAATGTCCCAGCTTGCGAGACGCGCAAATACACCGTGGAATATATGTATATGTATAGTAGAGGTAGTGTGCGTAGAGAGAGAGAGAGAGAGAGAGAGAGAGAGAGAGAGAGAGAGAGAGAGAGAGAGAGAGAGAGCGTAACGGGCGTCGGCGCAGGGATTGGTATTCTCGTTTGTCTAAATTCGGTTAGCTGGCTGGGAGAGGAAATTGTTCATCTCGGAGACAGGCAATTTGCGTGATATGGAAAGCGAATTACTGCGCCGGCCGGACCCTCATATTCGAGCTTGCAGACCTCTCGAAGCTCTCGCCCTCCATGTGTTTCTTCTGTTTGCAAATGCTATATCTATACATAGAATTTATCTTTCGCCGCAGTTGCGGACCGAGTACGCGTGCAGTGTAGGCACTCGTGTGCGCCGCTGTGATTTTATTGTTCATCCGAAGCTCCTGCGCTTGACGGCAGCGGAGATGTAGGATACATAGGTGCAGTGCGTGGTATATGCGCGAGCGCGCGAAATTTAATCGAGGGTCGAACGAGAGAGCGAGCTTTTTCAAAAAGTCATCGCCGTGTGATGAAGTGCAGCTGGCTTGATTATGGAGCTCTCCGGCTGGAATTTTACGGGATTCGCGGTTGGCGTTATTTTTTATTTAGGAATGTTTCCCGTGAAACGATTGGTCGAATTGATTAATTATTTATAAATTTATTATACGTTCCGAGAGCGAGGAAGTGTTTACTCGATAAACCGCTGAGCTCAGAGGAATCCGCTATATTATCCGCGGTATGAGAGCGATGTTTGAAAAAAATCAATAAAATAAAAACTGATACATTCTCCGCTGATACCATAACACGGACGGTATTCTCGGATTCGAGTTTATCATTTTCTTCTCGTTTTACCGATGCTGCTGCTGGCAATTCACCCCCAACGGATGACGCTGCGATTAAACACTATTTTCGCTCCGTAATCCGAACCAATAATCGTTACTCCCGTTCGCAAAACGAGATGCGTTGTTCGATGAAATACGCTGAAAAATAGTCGCCCGAGAGAAATAATTTTAAATCGACGATACAATTACTTGCGAATGCATAATGTGACGACATTTATAACCCGATATTCCTGCTCTCAAAGAGAATCTCGACTCGATCGATAACTTCGAATTGAAAAAGCTGCAAATTTCAACGGGGACGATAATACACGCGTCAAAAATCACCTATCTCTGCATTCAATCTATAGTAGAGCCGGAGTAGCTCGGGCCTCTCACTTTCATGCAAATTTCGCGGTTGGATATACAGTTTCCGTTGTTAATTTTACACGAAAGAGTCGCCGCGCGTGCGGCCGGCTATCGCATTAGACTTTCAAATGACCAGCAGCGGCAACAGCAGAACCACCCGCGGAGTTTGTTTTTCGCGGCGGCCGCAAAAATGCGGTCGACGGAAGAGAGAGAGAGAGAGAGAGAGAGAGAGAGAGAGAGAGAGAGAGAGAGAGAGAGAGAGAGAGAGAGAGGAGATCGAGGAGCCCGATTCCGAGGGTCGCAGTCGCGAAATTTTCCCAGGAGGACTTTCGGCTAAGCCTCCAAACAACGAGTGATTTTCCTCGTCGGGTTCGGCTCTGTATTATATATACTTGGCTATAGCCTTTCTTTTCAAGGAAGAGAAAATCGGTTCTGAAAAAAATTCACAGGTAAGGCACACGCCTAATTCGCGTATTAGCGCAATTGCTCGCAGAAGAAAAGATCTCGAGAAAGAGAGAAGAGGTATGATAACAATGAGGAGGGAATGAATTTGGACGCTGACGCTTTCTCTCCGGCGAAAGAAAGCGGATCGCAAATGGAATTTGGATGCAGCGCGCGAATGCAGACTGATCGCGCCGACGTAGGGCAAATTGAGGAGACCGAGATTAATGAGCTGAGTCTAATGAAAGGGCCGATAATGGCTCGGCGGCGAGTTTGTCCGGGGAGAAAAAAGGAGCCTCCGTGATTTCTTAGACGAGCCAGCTCCGGTCCAATACTTTCTCGAGAGCAGTGGGTATCTCTCTCCGAACGGGGCTAAATCGTCGAATTAGTTCTCCCAGTGCTTCGGCTATGGGACGGCTGGTAATTTACCTCTCGGCTGTTTCGATGCCGGACTTTTGCGAATCCGCTTTTTAGCGCCGTCAGTACGACGACCGACTCGTTGCGAAACGTATAGAGCATACGCGCTTTGATCGAACGCAACGTTTCAACTGCGACGAAATTAAATAATTATTAGCATACGTTTGCATACAACCGCACAGCCCCGTTAAATCAACACGTATCTCCATTATACACGAAGCAATCGGGGGCCGATCAATGGGCTCGGAGATTTCTGCAATTGATATTATTTCCATACGAACACACGATAGCCGCTTAATATCATTAAATGTGTTGAGAAATACGTGCACGAGCACTGCTTTATATTTTAAGCATTTTGCTATTAAGGGAAAAACCCCACACCCAGGTAATGCAATAAACCTTTCGCCCGCTGACCGCTTCGAGATGCGCCGTCCCCGGTCCGCGGATTAGGATGTGTCCAGATGTGCAATAAAATGCCCCCGGACCTTTTTTTTTATATGCAGGTGAAATATGCATCTAAGCTGCAGTCCTCTGCGTGTGCAGCCCTCTGCGGACTGTAGCCCTCAGTTCAGCCCTAGCAGTCGACGAGGAAAGACCTCTTACTCTCGAGTCTGCTCTGCGACAACATTTTTCCTACAAATTGTATTCTTTTTGCTATAATAAATACTGATATTTTTACTTTAAAATCGATTGAGTTTATTTTGCTTGATAAATTCAATAAAATGACTCGTTGAATTAGCTAATAGCCCGGCGAGCATTTCTACGGCTGGCATGATAATCGCGAGCGCTTAACGCAACTGCGTGCGCTGTTCGATCTTGAATAGCGATCCGCACACCCTTTGATGAAAGCTGCGAAGCGCCGAGTGTATACAGCTCGAATTCGCACGAGCCTATATATATATTATGCGGGATATTTCGGTCGCCGGATGAATTAATAGCGCGAAAGCTCGAGCGCGAGTCGTAAAAGCTTGCGATCGAAGGGCGCAGGACTCCGGAAGTAATCCATTGCTTGTCGGAAGAAAATTACTTACCCGGCGGGGAGAATTTCCAGAGCGTGACATCGATAAACACGCAGCGCGAATGGTCGGTGGAGGCTGTGAAGGCGCGAGTGTTTTTTCCGATTCACATTCGCTCTCGCTTTTTTCATTCGCTGAAGTACAAGCTGGAAGTAATTCAGAAAATTTTAAAAATCAGTAAAGCAGTTACCAACTGCTCGTCGACTGCACGTATCCACAAGCTCGTCGTTAGCCGCGCGCGATAATAAACAAGGAAATATCGCGGAGCATAAGCAGGGGGAAAATTATATGCTTTAATGAAGAATTGTTCAAATAGCCGCGGCGCGTCGCATAAATTTTTCAAAACTAATGAAACATTTTATTATTTAAAGCGAAGCGGACGACGAACTCCGTGCCCACCTCTCGTGCAAGCTCGCTGAAAATTATGAAATTCCACGGCTGACGTGAATTACTCTTTTCAGCATAAGCGGCCGAGAGAGAGAAAGCTCGAAAATATTATCGATTGCCTCGCCACACCTCTGTATTTTATACATACACGTACGTACATACGCGAAGCGCGCGAGTGCAATTAATACCCGCGGATTGGATTCGCGAGCATGTTATGTATAAATATATATATAGTCTTCGTAATTCTCGTCTCGATTTATGGCTCGTTCAAATGCGACTGTATACGTGCACTCTCTCTACTACCATCGCGTCACTGCCTCTGGGAGGGTTAAAGTTTTATACTCGCTTTTAAATCGGCGCCAGGATTATGTTTGCAGCGCGCGTGTAGACGGTAATGCGAAACGGATTAACGCGAGCGAGCCTGCGCCCTGTGTATACACTCGGAGCTTTATTTTCGTTTGTTTTAAATGTGATTTGCGGCGTACCTGCGCGCCTCTACAAAGAGAAAGAGGGAGAGAGAGCTGAAGCCCTTGATTGTAAATAAATATACAATACCCGCCGGTGTATATGTTATACCAGCGCACGCAAAAGCTGCATTCAATCACGCGCTCTCCGATATAAATTTGCAACGATATAAAAACTCGACTCGGGACTATGTAGCGAGCGTTCGATCAATACTATACGCCCTGTATATGAGTATCGAGGAGACGTAAACAGATGATAGATCCGAAATCGCGTTAGAAAACAATTTCCAGCCGAGCGCGCATCAGCGAGGATAACGCGCGACCGCGAGAGAGAGAGAGAGAGAGAGAGAGAGAGAGAGAGAGAGAGAGAGAGAGAGAGAGAGAGAGAGAGAGAGAGAGAGAGAGAGAGAGCGCGGTTCAAAGTTCCAGAGGAAATGACCAGCGGCAGCTGGACGTGCGCGCGCCGCGCATTAAATGCTCGCGAGCAAGAGAGAAAGCAGCTTTTCTGCGGCGTTGTGTTTAGCGCCGACATTTCCGCAGGGGAATTGCTCGTCGCCGCAGTGCAGGCGAATGAAAGGGCTCTCTCTGCGTGCGCGGTGTGTGTGTGTGTGTGTGTGTGTGTGTGTGAGTGTGTAAAATATCATCCCCGATTTGAAGATTCCATCAAATCGCGATTATCAGAGCCGCTGAGAATTCGAGCGAAAGGGGAGAATCTTCGCTCGACTACTGCGGGCGGCCTCGTCGATCAACTTGATTGATCTGTTTCTCGCTCTGATGTGTCTCTGTGCGCTGCGGCGGCGCTGGCAGCTATAGACGTGTGCATTCTATAGACACGCGAATGGGGGTTGAACGAGACGGGGGAGAATCTCGGCTCTCTATGCCTTTGCGCCCTTTAGTTCGCTGCTATACTGATGTGCGATTTCGGCTATTCGCTTTGAGCTGCTTGTCGGAGGAATACCTATTTGCTCGCTTGGTTGTATCCTCGTCTCGATTGATTTCTTAAGCCTGTGTGCATATAATATCCGTATGATCTCGCGTTGCTCTCGGACGAGGTAATTGAAATAAACTCATCCAGAAAAAAACCAACCGCAGAGAGAGGGTATTTTTGCCCGCCGATTAGCGCGTCGCCGAACGCGCGGCAGCCGAAATTGAATTCGACGTTAATGGCCTGTCTCGGGGATCTTTAATAGAAGAGCCGACAGTATAATGCGATCCCTTAATGAGGCGATTAGATATAAAAAGCTCTCGGATCTGAATTTAACGCGCGAGTAATCGCCGGCAAATTCTCCTTGCGGAAACCTCTTCAATGCCACGACAGAGCCGAGCGAAAGTATTAGCTGCACAGTGAGACAGAGTGAATGTACTTTGAAAAAGCCGTCGGGGTGTGTGCTGCCTTGCCGCGAGTATACGGCGTCTACTACGACAGTATGGCACTCGCAATCTGGCGCGCGCCCTGGGTATTGTTCGAAAGTTCGTCGCTAGATACAGCTGCCTAGAGAGAAGGAGGCAGTTCGCATTCAAAGCCGCTTAAAAAGTTTACTTTGAGCTGCAGCTCGCGGTCTTCTTCTTCGAACTTTTTTTTTCGCGTCCGCGTTATAGACAGACACGCTTCACCTGTGTGTTTAGCACTGACTTGTTTTCCGCGAAAGTTGATCTCGAATTTTAGCTGCGGCTCTTGCGAGGCTATTGCGGCCGGCCGAATTAAAAATAGAAACGTTGTTACTGGAGAGAGGGAGAAGAGGATGAGGTTTAGCCTGGGTTTACCGAGTGTGAAAAATTGCGCGCGTAACCGGATACGCGCGGATTCGAGCGAGGGCCGAAGCATCGATTCGCGGGAGCCGCAGATAAAGGGTGTAGGTGTCGTTTTTATTCGTTATCTAGTTACGCTGAAAAAAAACACACTGGCTTGCATTGAGAGATCTTTCGAAGCTTTGCGTGTGTATTTTTGCAAAATGTATCGACGCCAATTAGGAAACGCTGCTGGTTGAAAATAATTTACCCGGCGTGGTTGTTATACGCAATTGGATATAGGATAATGCGAGTGTGTGCGCAAGCCCGCACGAAAAAAAAGACTCACTCGTCGAGAATCACCTGCTCGTGGAATTCTCTGGTCACGCGTATAGTGCTGGAGTCGGGAGAAAAAAAGCTGCTCTCCGCACCATGAATGAAGCAGCGGTAAGTATATACGGCCGCATGTGCAAGTGCTTCATCGTTCACGGCCCGTTGAGTTATGCGCCCCTCGTAAATCCTTCATCTCGTTTCGCCTCCCTCTCTTGGCGCGCGCTACTCAAAATTATGCGAAATTAAAATTCCATAAAAATATTTTTATTTGTCGCGCTCCACGAGCTGCTCCCGCCGTTCCATTGAAAGCGCGCCCCGCGAGCGCAAGCTCGAGAGCTCTATAAGGGGCTGCAGCGGCAGTTTCGCAATTACTGTAACGAGCTCGACGCGAACGGCGAGTAATCATGTGGCGGCGGTATACTGCTAGGGACGACTGCAAGTATAGGATGTTCGTCGACGGCGCGGAGTTTCGCCTCGATTTTCTTGCGCAGCTTTTCTTGCCCCCACTCGTGTATCGCTTCTCGCGGCAAATGATCTACTTGTCTTCGGGATTATGTAGCGATGCGTCGCGCCAGCCCGACAATATTCGGAGCGACGAGCGTTTTGCATCGGCGCCGCGTTAATGACTGTTAAGCTGCGCCGAGACTGAGTACCGAGAGAGACACGGGTGTATACGAAGTTCAACCCCTCCGTGATTTCTCTTTTAATTTAGAACTGCGACTCCTTTTTTGTAAGCGAGACGTAGGTAGGTATAATCGTGCGATTTCATCAGGAGCAATCCGCAGAAATAGCTCGTTTCACTTTGACGCTAGACTTTCGATTAACATCCCGGGCGCGGACTCGGTCGAAAATCGGTCTTTTGCTTAGAATTTCCAAAGAGCCGCGCGTTCACCCTCGGGGGAAATACGTTATTGGCTCGGCTGAAGCGTTAAAAACACGACGCGCTATATACGATTGAAACCGCGAAGCTTGTGCAGCGCCAAAGGCACGTAGTGCATCGGTCCTTTAGGGAAGCCAAGCAGCCGGATGTTATTGCGAATTTTTTGCCCACTTCGCAAACTCACGAATCCCAACGATATATATATATATATATATATATATATATATATATATATATATATATATATATATATAGCTTATATACTCGCGGGGGGCGTCGGGACGAGAGACTCATGAATACAGCGCGCTCCGCTTTCGAATAAATAAATAAAACCTATTCGTCGCGCTATTTTAATTGCGAATTTCGCGCGCGCAGTTGGCCTCACTAATTATCCACGGCTCAGGTGGTATATAGCAACTCTCTCCGAAAAAAAACGTCGACGTGGTGCGGTTGAAAAAAAACGGGGTGTTAACACACGACACGAGAGCCGGAGTAGTCTATAGGTTGCGCTACGCGAAATTGAGTTTTCCAGGGGAGGGGACTCGCGTTCAATGAACCGTCGCGCTTGGTGCGCTGGCCTTTCTTTTTTTCGAACCAGCCCTCTCGAATAAACGAAAAAAAAAAAATTAGTCGCAGTCCAATCGGAATTGCGTTTGCTTTGCTTTCTGTTTCTCATTAGCATTATTTTTTCACTCGCGCACTATGTAATTCGTTTACACGCGCAGCGTCGGCTATACTGCAGTGTACACACAAAGTGCGCGACTTCAATTAAGCGCTGCGGTGCATTGAAATCGTTCTTTTCTCTTCGCAGCTCGTCGAGCGCTTGCGATCTGTCTCAATAACCCCGCACGTAATTGCGCGAAAGAAGCTAAGCGATGCAACTCCCGAAACTTATAAGGCAGGGCTTCTCCTAAGTATCGCTGGTAAATCGAGCTCCCATTAATCAGGTCTAACGGCTATTATTTCCGCATTTGGCTTTCGGCGAACGGCTGTTTATTTTCCGGAGCTATTTTATTTCCCGGTTGTCTAGCGGACGATTTGCATACGCGTACGCCGCAGCAGTGGCGCGTCTTGTTTATCAAGGCTGCTTAGCTTGCTCGTCAGTGTATACACCAGCTATATTTGATTATGTGCTTTTAATGCAAATTCACACTACAGATTGTTCGCTCTAGTCGCACCGAAAAATGCATCCCTCTACGCGTATACGAAGAGCCCGAACAAATTTTGACAAACTTTTATTCCCCCCTGAAAATGAAAGCACACGGCTGGCGGCCTTGTACGCGAGAACTGCTCTCAGGTGTGTATATAGATAAAGCGCCAGTGGCAGCCGTATAACGTCGTACGAGGAATGAATGAGAGTGTCAGCCGCAGCGCAGCCGCATAAATATGACTTATGGACGGCGACGGCAGCTTTCCAGAAACGCTAGTCGTTTCGTGATTTCTATACTATACCGCCCCGCCGGAATTTCGCTCTACTCTGTCGCGAGATAGATAAGACGCGATGCCGCGAAACGTGAGACTACCTCGTACATACGTGCACGTGCGCGAGTCTGTCTTCGAAAACATACAGCGCACTGATGCGATATGGCTTTGATTACGTTTTATTGAAGCTATGTACAAAGCGTGCCGTCAAGCGGCGACGGTCTTGACTGTCTCGATCATCAGGGGCAGGTCGCTGAATTTGACCGAACTCGAGCCTGTCGTCTTCCGAGCGTCCTGTCGTCTCTTTTCGTCTTTGGTCATGAGAGTCAAGACGAGGCCGACCAGGAGAGCGAGACACAGGCCCACGTGTACAGATACGTCGCCGCTTTCGTCAATTCCGTAGGACAGCAGCACGACGAGGACGATGCCGTAAACGTTGTTGGCGATGTTGAGGACACCGGCCGACAGGGTCTCCGCCTCCGGGTAGGTGTACTCCACGGCCATCTCGTAGCCCAGCGCCAGGTAGCCTGACATGAAGAACCTGTGCTCCAAGATTATGGAGTATAATGCATGTATAGTTAGCGGAGGGTTAGTATGCGTGTGATTTAGCGCTTGGATTACCCAAGAAATACGGCCGCGAGATAGACCATCCACTTGAGCTCGAGGAACATGGCCGCGGCGAAGACTATCTGGCCGAGGAACGTGAGGGCGTACACGCCCACGGCGGTTTCTCTGTGGAGGAGTTAATTTTTCGCTCAGCTTGGACAAAGAGAGACTGAGAGGAGGTGGAAGCACTTACTTGAACTTGTGAGTTTTGTCGAGGATCATCCCAAAGACGATCGAGCCCACCATCCCCGTCACCACGATGAGGAGTCCGATCCTACCGGCGTCTTCCTCTCCGTTCTACACACAGACAAACATCAATCTCCGCAAGATCGAAGACGATCAAAGTCCAGAGTATTAGAGAAAGCTTCATTTCCTTACCCGGAAGTGCACGAGAAACATCTGATTGAGGAGGGTAGCCACGGCGTTGAGGACGCCGATGCTCAGCCCGTAAGAATTGCAGAGTATCAGAAAGCTCGAGTTGCTGAAGAGCCGCTTCATCGGCGGCAGAAAGCCCTCATCGCTCAGCTCCTCGCAGCCGATCAGTTTCTGCAGCGCCCGCGTCTCACTGGGCGGTAATTCTGGCTCCTCCTGAAACACTGCGATGTCGCTCTGTGTATGATTATACTCTTCATTCTTCATTAAAACGCGGAGGGATATTGTTGGCTATACTCGGAACTGCGGATATTGGATCGCTGCAGGAGTGAATTCGATTACTAATTGCATTATATCTAAAAAAAGCGGGATGGATTAAGCTTGAATTCGCGTTACGATTAATAAAAGTATGAATATTTCAACGTTCGAACGTGTATTACCGAGAGCTTGTGTATTATTTAAAAGTCTCGTGTATAAATTCGACCATACGTGGCTTTGAAATCGTATTAATTTTTGCCGCAGCCAGTATATAATACACGTTGCATTGTAATATATTCATGCTTCGCACGCTGCAAAATACGGCTTGGAGTATAATATTCGTTCGAAAGATATACAATTACGTATTTCGAATTTCGGGAATATGAATTTTCCCGTAACTCGCGTTATTCGCTGGTAGCTGGTAAATATAAGTAAAATCGCGGTATTCAAAATCAAACCTGATTAAATTATTACATCAATGTATATTAATCTTGCGCGATTGAAGAAAATTCGATACAGCCAATTAGAAGTAAGCTTTGGAGGAATAAAGAGAGAGAGAGAGAGAGAGAGAGAGAGAGAGAGAGAGAGAGAGAGAGGGATATGAGCTGAGCTGGAAGAATAAGACGTCTGCAGATTGACTTACGCAGTCCGACCAATAGGAGGTTGGCCGTGGCAGCAATTGCGATAGACAGCGAGAGAAAGGAGAGATCCGATCCGATGTCCTCGATGCTCTCGTGATTCTTGACAAGCATCGGAGGGAAGAGAAATGAAACCGAAACGCCGAGCTGAGTGCCGAAGACACCGACAGAAGTGGCTGTCGATAGTTCAGCCGAGCCGAACCACTTTGCCGCTATTCTCCCCGGGATTGGCAGCATCAAAACCTGCTCGCGCACAAAAAAAAAAGAAAAATTTCACAACAATTCCGTCACACCGCAGCTGTGTATATCATATGTATACCCGATGACGCATAATTATTCAATTCCCACTATACGCCCACGTCGACGATGTCGACGCGGATCGGAATAATTGATGATTCGCTTTGACGCTATAATAAGCCCACGAACCACTGCACGCGTGCGTGCATTGTGCGCGGCGCAATATCTATATCAGCGAATTGTGCGAGCGATGTTTGCTTGTTAATTTTAATAATGCTAGATTTCACCGGAATTCGGGCTAGCTTGTTTGTGTAATTGCCCGGGTGCTTCGCATCGCAGGCCTGATGAAGAGATATGCGCGCTAATTAATCGAGGACTTGAAAATAATTTCGATTGTGTGTTCACAACAACTGGGCATTGTTCGCGGGGGAAAAAAGTTGGATCTCGAATTTGACGCGGGTGTTAATTAAAAATTTCGGCGGATATTCAATTCTGTATACATATAGCGAATGAGCCAGTTTTAATAACTGCCGCTCGCGAACAAAGCGAGTCGCTATAGCGCCCGAAGCTTCGGAAAAAACTTCTCCCCTTGCGCAGAAAGAGACGCTTTTTCGTTATACACAGAGTTCGGGGGGGGATTTTCAGCTGCCGCAAGCACGCGCAAACGCTCGACGACAAACGGCTCTCGTTAATAAATGTACGAGTAAACGAGAAACTCATCAACCATACACTCAAGCTCGAGCCGCTTGCATTTCGGCAAATTTGCCGGCAGAATGACGCCGCGCCCGTCACGATTAATCCGTTTGTCACTGTTATTTTATTCCGGTCGCTCCCTTTTTTTTTCTCTACCCGGCGACTCTTCGCGCTTGAAGCACAAAGCTTCGCGCTTGAAGCACAAAGCTTCGCGCTTGTATTGCCTGCACCATTTGTCGGAGCGCGAAAAATCCCCGCTCGCTTGTCCGGATAAATGTTATCGGGTTACGCGCGGCGCTGAAAGAACCTTTGTTGTCGTCGTTGTTGTTGCTGTTATTATTTTTGCCCGGCTCGAATCAATCGGTGTAAAATATGCGCGGAAAAATCAATAGACGCTTTGGTCGTACCTGAGTGATGGCGACGATCGACTGGCCTATAAGGACGACGTAGAACCTGTCCGGTGCGATGGCGAAGGTCTTGATCCAGGCGCCCAAGCAGCTCATGCAGCTCCCGAGGATCAAGGTCCTGCGTATGCCTATGCGCTCCAGCAGGTAGGTCGCCGGGAAAATGAAGATCACGTAGTAGAACATGTAGGACATGGCCATACAGTCTATCGCGAAGTTCGATACGTTGTAGTACCTGTGTGCGATATCACATCAGACGAATCATACTTGCAAATGTGTATACTGTTAAACTTGGCATAACTGGAAGGCAGATATCCCCAATTACCTAGTGGCGATATTCGAGATTATCGAGTACTCGATCCACTGGCCATTGATGCTCGTTGAATAGAGTATGAAGAGCGCGAGCATCAGCCAACGGCGCTTGTAAAGTTTCACCGGTCCGACGATCCCTCGTCCCTCAGCGGTAGCAGCGGTAACGCCGTCAGCTTCACCTCTGGCCGTCTTTTCGGCCTTCATTTTCGCGCTTTAGCTCCCCTGCCTTCTCCTCGCCGGTGTCGTCGACTAGTCTCTGGAACTCGAAGCCGCGAGCGACGTTGGCCCTAGTTCGCTGCTGCTGCTGCTGGACGATTTTCTCGAGAAGACTCCAGACCATTATATTCTCTTGACGGACTTTGGCGCGAGCTGTCACTCGATTATACGCGGCCGCTCAAGGTGAACTGTGCCCGAGAACCTGCCGGGAGTGATTATTAAATAGGTCGTCGGCGTGTTGTGTTTGTTCGCGAATATCGAACTGGCGACGAGTCGCCAGACGTAGTCGCTCTTTTAAGCCCGCGTAATCTTATCTGCGTCTCCAGTGTCTCCGTCTCGATGTTGGAAGCTTTGTGTACATACTGGAATTTTTTTTCGATTTTTCGGATCTTAGATGGAATTTACGCGCGACTATTTTTCACACGTACAGTGTGCCGGAATTTCCGTGGATTCGTGCCAACGAAGAGCTGCTCTGCTCTCTTTATCGCGCGGCTGCGCGTATCGAGAAGCACAATCTGTGCCTCTCAAACATGCCGAGTAAATTTTAATTACGCCGGCTGATAATTTTTTGCCGGATCTGTTTGCGCTCGCCGCGCGAGATAAGCGTGGTGCGATGATTAAGCTGCGCGTCGGCGGGAAAATTTTTCAATCAGCTTTTATCGCGCCTTGACACCTTATACAATTGTAAACGAAATTTCCTGGTCCCCCTTTCCGATGATCTACGTAATCGACTATTCCGTTACGATTTTCAATTATTTCCGATCTCGGCGCACTCGTTAATTAGCTCGAAATAACTTGTTTGCCATGGATCACGAGCTCACGCATCGTCGAGCAGAGATAACATTTACGATCGACTTTACTTTTCGATGCACAGGCGACGACGACCAAACGCTCGAGCAGTTCGGTTCAGTCTAGTTTTAACGCGATCAGCTCGGGCCGCCGCGTCGAATAAGCGGAAACGCAATTGGCTCGATCGAATCTAAGTGACAATGAGAGGTGTCAAGTTCCCGGCGATCACTATTCTCATCGAGTGCGCGATTCGCAGCGCCGGCTTCAGTTATCCGCAATTGAAGCTACTCAGCGTGGTACGAAACATTCGCTATAATATATGTAATCCAAGCGGGGTACGGTAAGTGCGACGAGCGAATAATTTTCGTCAGGTTTTCAGACACGGCGACCGGGAGCTCAACGACGATATCGGCGGGGATTTGACGCAAGTCGGTATACCGCATTATAGATAACCGAACAAAGTCCATACCTATCACGCTAAAAAGAAAAAAAATGATTCATCGCAGGTCGGCAGGCTGAGAGCCTATCGCCTGGGCGAGATACTGCGCGTTCGCTACGGAGACTTTCTGGGCGAGAAGTACGAGCCGTCGAGATTGTACGCGAGAAGCACCGAATACGTCCGGGCCAAAATGAGTCTGCAGCTGCTGCTGGCTGGACTCTTTGTTCCTCGCGGACAGCAGAGGTGGCGCGAGAGCCTAGACTGGCAGCCGATACCCTTCAGCTATGCCAGGTTGAAGGAGGACGTTCTGCTGTTTCCGAGAGACTGCCCGAGGTAATTTTTGGATCAGAGCGCGAAGGCAAATTTGACCCGAAGTGAATCGTAGTTTCCAGCGAGAGATGAAGAGATTCTTGCCGAGTCCGGGCTTCCAGAAACTGCTGGATCCGTACCGCGAGATGATGAGGAATATGACTATCTGGATGGGGCAAGAGATGAGCATCCCCAACCACATGTTCGTGCTGTATCACAAGCTCTCGTCGATGCAAGCTCTGGACGAACCTTTGCCCGAGTGGTCGAGGGACTTTTTCCCCTACGGGCTGCTTCTGAACGGTACCTACTTGGAGTACGATACCCACAAGTACATCGACTGGATGAGGCGAGTGAACGGTGGTAAGTGGTACGCGACGATGTTGATTTAAAAAATTTGATAAGCTCACGCGTCTCCCATTACCATTACAAGGTACGCTCGTGCGTAAGATGATAGACGACATGCTGAATCGGACGGACGAGAAGTACCCCGGCAAACGCGACGTTTACCTGTACAGCGGACACGAGCTGAACATCGTGTCGATTCTCCAGAGCCTGAAGATCTGGCAACCGCACATACCCGAGTACTCGAGCGCGGTTATCGTCGAGCTTCGCGAGGATCGTAAGAACTACTACGTCAAGGTAAGGACACTGCACTTCGCGAAGCTGTACTTATATCGATATTAATATATGGTGTCTGCGAACAGGTGCTGTACCACAAAGGCATACCTCCGATCTTCAAGGAGATGCAGATCCCCGGCTGTCCGAGCCTCTGTCCGCTGGATAGATTTATCGAACTACTGTCCGACAACCTGCCGGCCTACGACGAGATTATCTGCGACGACAAACCTGTAAAGTTCGAGTGAAGACGTAGATGTGATGTGACGTAGAAGTCGAGTCCGTGGTGCGACTGACTGATAGCCAAGGCTCGTGTAGGAAGAAGAAAATCGCTTTCGTGATCATCATCTTGAACGAGATTATTACTCCTAATTGAATGATTATTCGACATAAGCGAAATTGTTCAGTCATCGTGTATCCCAGTAAAAAAAGACAAATGCTCACAATACCAGCGTCGCTTGCTTCTACTACCAGCTCGTTTCTTTCGCAATACACACGACCGAACGACAGAGTGCAACCGAGCACGTATTAATTATACACGAGAGAGTTGTCGCGCGCGTCGGAAAAGAGCGTAGAGAGGGGAGCCTCGCGCCGCCTCTGAACACAGCAAGGGATTGAGATGAGATAATATCCGTCGCGCAGCGAGCGTACCGGCAGCGAAATATTGGAGAGCGCGGCGTCGTACAATTTCCTCTCGAAGCACGCGCGCGCGAGCGAGAGCACAGAGCTACAATGCACAGCGCCGGCAACAGCTCTCGATAAATTACATTCCAGACACAGAGAGAGAGAGAGAGAGAGAGAGAGAGAGAGAGAGAGAGAGAGAGCGAGGGAGAGCTCTGCGTGCGATTGGCGACAGTCGGCGGTAATAACGACACCGCGAGCGCGCGCTTTGTACATGCGTCGTGCTCTCTTGCTCTCTCTCTCTCTCTATGTATATATTGTGCATCGGTTCCGTGAGGATCGGCTATCGTTAATCGTTAGGCCCGATTACGGGACGTTAAACTGCAGGCGAGGAGGATTGATCGACGCGCTGCACATGCGAGGTATATTCGGGGCTCTGCTGCGACGCTGTGTACTGCACGTTCTCCGGCTGCGTATATAATATAATGATGGTACACGCTCGGAATCGATTATTCACGACGACTCTTTCTCGCCGAGTGTGAGCGAGAAAGACATTCTAATTTTTCGACGGCCCGAACACATGCATCAGCTCCCGTCCGCAGAGAGTAGAGCCGTAGGTATAGAGCAGCGGAGCCAGCAGTCAGCTCTCGTTATTTATTGCAAGACGCATGGCTCGTTCGCACTATCGGGGTCGCAGCTAGCTCTCCAGGAAATTCAGCCGTAGATCACCGGGAGCTTCTCCTCCTCCGGGCCTTTTCCTTTGGCGACGCGGCCCGTGACGCACCGGATACCCCCTGTCACCGATCGCTACGTTTTTGAGAATTAGTTGACGCCTACACGAGAATGTTACCGAGCATGAATTAAATAAAGACCAAAGTCACGCTACACGAGCCGGGGCGATAAGGGCGAGAGAGAGAGAGAGAGAGAGAGAGAGAGAGAGAGAGAGAGAGAGAGAGAGAGAGAGAGAGCCGCCGGTGAAAAAACGAGGGGACTAAAGCGTGAATTTCTTTGCGCGACGGAAAGCATCGCTCTGCAGAGTGGGAGGTGAAAATCGGCGCGAAATATAGATCCGCTCTCTCGGGCCGGATGAGCCGGGACAGCCCGAAACACGTACATCATACTTCCTTTGGGGAGAGAAGCGAATCGATCGGAGCTTTTTCCCATCCACCTGCGCGTCTTCCTTCTCGCCGGTATTCTCCGGAAACACGAATCCTCCGCTCGTTTTCCTCGCGTGTCATCGAAGCGCCGGCCCTCGTCGTTGGAATAAAAGTCAGATTTCGATGCGCCGGGATTCGTGAAAAAACGAGTATCGACAGCGCCATCTTCTTTATCTAAAAGCCGAGCTTGAATTTTTCATACGCAAAAACTATTCGAAAAATCAATCCCCAGCTCAGCCGAGCGAATTAGTTCGCGCGAGAGCTTTTCATATATATTCATATAGGGCTAACTCCGGCTTGCATCCTTGGGCCCTTTGGAAATTGGCGCTCGCGAGCGCAAAGTTGCCGCGCGCATCCGAATGTAGCGTTAAAAAAGTCGTCGAATTCACCTTGAGCCAGCAGCATAGTCTCGCGCATACATATCCGCTCGAGGCTTCCAGCAGGAGAGCTTTACGCGTCGAGAAAAGAAAATTAACTTTTCTCCTTTCACGCTTGAATATTCATCGGCACGTGCTCGAGCCACTGCTGCAGCACAGAGAGAGAGAGAGAGAGAGAGCTGTGCCGCGCATATACATAGCGCGCCGTGTCGCGCTTGTCCCCGCGCGCGCATTAATATTTATCGCGCGGGAAATTTGACTGTGTCCTGCAGGCTATATACGCAGCTGCTGCTGCAGCGACTTGCGCTCGCGAGAGAGCTTTGCAATTTTTGCGCGACGTTCTCTCGCGCTATTAGTCGCCGTCCTCGAGCGGTGAATTATAGAAGTACGAAGCAAGCGCCAGGGCTAATGGTTAGAAGAGCCGAGCTTGCGCGTTCGAGGAGAGGTTTTACGAGCAGCGCCGAATGCAATTACGCGGCCGATGAAAATTTCAACAATAAATTCCATAAGGCAGCGCGAGAAGCTTCTTTGAAAGCGATCTCCTTTGAGCTGTGCGGCGATCACAAAGGGCTCGTCCTGCGGCTTTGTCCGAAAGCTCGTCTATTTGTTACACGTCGATCTAGTCGGCGTCAAAGGCCCGCTCCCAAAAGAATTTTTCAGCGTCTAAACCGCGAGGACGACTTGAGCACGGGAAATCGATAATAATACATTGTCCTTCTCTCGCCGCTTGTCTGCCTCAATTAATCGAGCGCGCGCGGGAGGGACTATCGGGATGCGCGAGAGGTAATAGCTCCCGATCTCTCTCTCTCTCTCTCTCTCTCTCTCTCTCTCACCCCGATCCGACTATACCTATATACGCATCGGCGGGCGCAGCCGGTGCTATATGTAGGCTAGAAATGCGCGAGCGGTACGGCCAACTTTCCTAATTTATGCAGATCCGATTCGACGCCGGCGAATGTACTCGCGCGACGAGACTAACTGCCGCGCGCTCTTTCTTCAGCCGCGCGGCGAATAATTCGGAGCTCGCTCGCGGAGAAGCCGGTGTATATATAGACGCGTTAGAGATAGCTATATACACATGACGGATCTGTTTTCTCCCTTGTTTTCCACACCACGTGCCGCGCCGGCGAAAGGTTGCGCGTCGGGGATTTCGAGGGCAACTTTGCGGCGATCCTCTTGCGGGGAAAGTCTCGAGAGTTTGCTTTCTCCCGTCGATGATGATCCGTGAGCGGCTTTGAAAATTACTCTTCTTCTTTTTTGGAGAACGTTCGTGCGGCAACAAGTTTCGCAGGTGTATAATACTCTGATTTACATGTTAATACCGTCGTACGTACAAAGTTGCCTCTCTCTCTCTCTCTCTCTCTCTCTCTCTCTCTCTCTCTCTCTCTCTCTCTCTCTCTCTCTCTCTCTGATGCGAGGGAACTGGTGTACATCGAAAAGTCATTACTCTGCGCGGGAAAATCTGCGACAACGCCTTCGCTAACGAGCGGCGCGGTATAGTGGCCATCCGCTGAATTAAAACGCAATCTCCATCGACGGCAGACCGCGGCTTCGAAATTGCCGCCGCTGATGAGCCAGTCGAACTCCCGCCGAGTTTCGGAGGAAAAAACACACACGAAAGCATACGACACATCCATTGCAAAAGTTTCCTCCTATTACGCGCGAGAGGTACGTCTCTCTCGCGGAAGAAATATACTCCGGCTCTGGCTCCCTTTATACACTAACTCGCGCGCACGCACACATATCAAAAAGTCTACTTGGCGAGGTAGAGAGAGAGAGAGAGAGAGAGAGAGAGAGAGAGAGAGAGAGAGAGAGAGAGAGAGATCGTCGGCCGCCTCGGGGCTGGATAAATGCAGCAGACTCTCGAGTGCATGCGGGGGAGCAGCTGCAGCTCGCTCTCTTGACGCAGAAGTGCCTAGGTGTTTCGCATTATGAGTTGCGCGTTTGGAATTGTGTTTTGCGCGCGGCGCATTGTGTGCTCGCTCGGCCTTTTGTGTGTGCATCATTCCGCTGCTGTATACATGCACAGGAGTGAGTTATACACAGCGAGAGGGAAAATAAGTTGCTCGGGACGCTTTACCAAACGAGAAAGAGAGAGAGAGAGAGAGAGAGAGAGAGAGAGAGAGAGAGAGAGAGACTGGGAGAGCGGCGCAGAAGCAGCTATTTTCTAGAAGGGCACGGATGCTTCGAGGGCGGAGCATCGCGACGCGAAAAAGAACGACGGCAGTGGCGGTGAAGGAATTCAATTTACGCTCGAGCGAGTCGAGTGTATTTCAAATTTCGATTCGCTGAATAGTTCAGCCGCGCGCTTCGATTCGATCGTGTACGCGCCTTTTGCTTAATTTAGTCTCCCGCGCGTTGATCAACGTGGTATAAATCGTTATTGTTCCTTAACGATTTTTCGGGATTCGAGAGTCTCACAACGTAAAATCGATTAAATCGGCTTCGTACTTTGTCCACCAACGCAAAGTCGGACGAATCGCGAGGCAAAAAAGCTCCTCAATAGGTCAAATGGAAAAGAGAAAAAAAAGTGAGGGAGAGAGCTTTGTGTATAGGAGGGCGAACGGACGGAGAAATCAGAAACAGCCGCAGTAACTGACAAAGCAAACGCGAAAAAAAAATCTGGCGAGAGTTCGGAAGAAAGGGAAGAGTGGAAGTTGCACGGGCGTCTATCAAGAGAGTCGAATTGAGTTTTGACGCGGCTCCGCTGTGTACATCTGTATACGTGTGTGTGTACGCAGGGAGGGAGAGAGAGAGAGCTTGCGAGGAAATTGTATTTCTCAGTGCCAAATGTCGATGGATTGCAAAAGCGAGTGCTTTTGTTGCGGCCGACAATCGAATTCGATAATGAATTTCCCTCCTCTTGCCACTCTCCCTCTATGCGTATACGCTGTGTACAACCTCGGGCTTCGGGAGCTTTTGGCGAGCTTTCCTCCTTTCTTAATCCAAACCTAGGCGTTCTGTCTTTTTTCACAATCAAACGGGACAGAGCTTTGAGAAGCTTGGCTTTCTTTTCGAAAAAGAACACGTCCCCCTGTGGACTCATTTGTTTCAATCGTGACGAATCATAGTATATAGCAACGCGGCATAGCGAGAGTTCAAAGCTCCCGCGGAAACAGGCCGTATTGTTTACTCTCTCACGTGCGAAATTATCATTCCGCTTGCCTCCTCGCGCGTATCGCGCTGCGTGAACATACATGCACTGATCATACCGGCGGGGAAAAATGGCTCGCGCGTGAGAGATCGAGCTACGTATAATACAAGAATATACGACGATGCATTTCGAAATTGCGCGCGCGCAATCATACCGGCTGTCGATATAGTACATATGACAAGCTTCTTGTGCACACGTCTATAGCGCCGATGAAAATTCAGTGCTACAATGATGATTTTTTATCCGATTAAACTACTTGATTAGACTTCCCCCCGTAAAAAACTGGATGCTCATTGTAAGAATATGCGTAGGTCTGCAGCTACATATCCATATATAATACTAGAGAGGCATCGCTCGTTTTCGCGTGTAGGCCGAGTATGCGCAGCTTTTCGAGTGCGCGCGCGAATTAATTAATGGCATACTGTGAAGAGCGCAGGGCACGATAGTCTGGAGTGCGGAAACCCTCTCTCTCTCTCTCTCTCTCTCTCTCTCTCTCTCTCTCTTTCTCTCATTCGACTTACGCGTGTACATACCTATACGTACATACACATAAACGCGTTTGCACTGTAAGCTGCAATTTCTCGCGTTATTGTATCAAGTCCAGTTATTTTAATGAATTCACTTTCTCCAGCAGTATTTACCGAGGTATTCGCGCGTGAATTATATACACGCTTTTTGCAATTCTCGGAAGCAGAGAGCTCTGCATCGCACGTCCCTTTGCTTTCCAAGCACATCAACGTATTAAACGCGGACATACGCCGTAGAAAGGGCTCGGGGAAGAAGACGTCAGATGTGACAAAGATTCTCATCTCAGAGGCCGTCGAGATTCCCTCGGAAATGTCTACACGTTATACGGGAGGAAATAGAAAATCGTGTCGCCTCGCGCAAAGTCACGTCTTACGTAGGAGTTTAACAGCGTAACAACAACGAGAGCCAAAGCGGCTGCCGCCGATCGATAGCAGCGCGGAGAGTCAACGCGTTAATTGAAGAGTTCGTCGCGGTGCAAAAGTTGCCGAGGCGCACATGGTCCGAAAAAAAGCCCTGTATATAGTGTGCCGTGCGTACACGACCGGACAGAGCGCGTGTTGAGACAGAGGCGCGCGGGTAATTGAAGGGGTCGTCAGCTCGTCGATTACATGGAAATGCGAAGCGCCTAGGTCGCGAACTGTCTAATTACAGCTTGGCTAACCGCGGCGAATCATCCGCCCTCACATACGACGCCCTGTACTTGAAATTTCCCGGCGAATTATAATATTGACGGCTGCACGTCTGACCTCTGATCGGTTTTTACGCGGCCTCGTTTAAGAGATTTTTAAACGAGACCGAGGCGAGACAATTAGCAATGCTGATCGAAACAGTAAGCGAATTTTACAAATTAGGGTTATCGCCCGTGACGCGTACGAGGCCGTCGTCATTATCGGACACGCACTGCGCGATGATTGACATCCCAATGAGCCATCAGGTACTGACCGGATTAGTCGATGATGTTTAAAAATAAGCCGCAGGGCGACGCTTCATATTCGGGTTAACGAAGAGCGACGCTTACATTCCGAGATTTACTTACCTCTACTGTTTTTCAGATACTTCGGATACACATAAGTAGCTCTCTAAATGAATCGGAGATAATTGAAATCTAATGAAATAAACGAGACACCGAATGTATATAATGTCGCCTTCTAGTCATAACATTTATTTTCAGTTCTGTTTATTAAAATATTACATCTTAATTGCATGTACAGGTTATTATTTTTTTTAATCATCTTTATCTCCTCGTTCTCTCCTTGTATACTTTAGTAAATGACATGACACACTATTCGCCGGTTCAAAGTAAACGTTCCTTTTGTTTCACCTGATTCATAACACTTTGGCACGTCCGTCACGATGAACTCTCTCTCTCTCTCGCTCGCTTTCTTTATTCTCTCGTACGCAACCATTCTTCCATGCCTCTTTCGCTCGCGCGTGGACGAAGATGTGTACATATCATATAAATTCTTTCGTATAATACGAGAAATAGAAACGAAACGATGTAGCGGAGCACCGAGAGATCTGCTTTGAAAGGGATCAAGCGTCAAACAAACGAAAATAAAAACACTAATATAATATATGTAGATCGCTCTTCTCTGTAATAATTAAAAGCGAATAACAAACGAATATAACATACTACACATGCAGCGAGTGACTTTGTATAATTAAAAACGGAAGATTCGCGTATAGAAAAAGTAAAAAAACAAGTAAAATAACGCGCGGATGAGAAAATTACGCAGTAAAAATCATCGTCGTATACAAAGCTCGGAAAACACAGGATATATTATAGAAGCGGACTTCTTTGTGCATAAAATAGTCGTTCCATCGCAACGCAGTTTTTTTCTATTTTCAATTTAACTCGGCGCTAGAGAGAAAATATATTATACATAAGTGTACACAGTATATATGTATACGGGTCGCAGCGGCTCTCGCGGACAGTTCTTCTTCGCTATATTATATACAGAGCGCGCTATGCGCTATGTATCCAAGAGTTGGCAGCCGGCGGCGGTGCGCATACTTATCGGACGCTTCAGCTTTTCGAGTTATTAAAGTTAACTAGTCGCGGTTAATTGCGGCTTTTCGCGCAGTTTAAACTCGGCAATCTTAACGCCGGGATGACGGCGTTTTCCTGCCCTCGCTCGACTTTCATACACACTAACACACACACATTCACACCGATATTCGCTGCATATAATTTTCGCTCTCTTTCTCTCCAGCCACGCGCGCGCGCACACACACACACACACACACACACACACATTCACAGACAAGAGGCGTGTGCATTCGAACGCGCGCGTGTACTGCACAATCTCGCACTCGCTGCTGCTGCTGCTGCAGCCACTTCAGCAGTTTTAATTAATTTTTTATTCTCCGCGTCGCGCTGCGCCCTTATCAACAAGTTCGTACTTTACAACGCTGAACGTTAACTAGGAAATGATATATGTATATACGTATATATAGGCGCGATTATCGCTCGAATCGTCCCGGAATATACATCCTCAATGAGTATACAGGCGGTACGTGTGTGTCTGTTAATGTTGGCGTGTGTGTGTGTACTTTTTATACATATATATTTATACGTCATAACGAAGAAGAAAATATACATTTTTTTCCTTTATACATAATTATCGCGTCTCGATTGAAAATAAAAACGAGGGTAATAGCAATCGTTTCCGCGCGCGCGTTATATTTAACATTTACTTTAATAATCCGCGGGCGGGCTGGCGCGCGATACTCGAGAACCTCTCCCTCTTCTGGTTTATGAGGAGGCTACGAGGGAGGAGAAATAAAAAAGGGCCGTATTTAAAAAAAAAGCTACCCCGAGCTAGCGGCGAATCAAGCCGCTGCGCTAACGGACTCGAGGACACTCGAGACGCGCGCTCCCCGCCGCGACGTTAATCCTTGCACGTTATTTTGCGAAAAAAGAAGGAGGAAGAAAAAGGAATAATGACGATTCGCGAACTTTTCTTCTCATTTCCATTTTAACTCGTAATTTCTCCTCTCTTTTTTTATTTTACCCTGTTTGTAACCGGTAATAATTGGATGTTCAACAACGATGCGACGTCGCATCGCTCTCAAGGCGAATTCCTTTCTTATCTCGTCTGTCTTGTCTTTCTCGTTAAATATTTAGCCGCCGTTGTCGAGGTCATGGTGTTTAAAGCGTTTTTTTAACAATCGAACCTTGTATGCAAATGATTCGGATACTTTGAAAAAAGCGAGGCAAAGTAACCGCAGACGAGCCTTTGAATGTGTCGAGATAACATTGAGCTTTCACTCCCATGACACTGTGCGACTGACGAGAAGGGAGAGATATACGTTCTGCTCGTGCTTTTAGACGTTTTTTCAATCGGACGGAAGATCGCGAGTTTTATACGACGTACCTAAAGTGCTCTTTTCGAGGTGAGCGCCTCATTAACATATTACTTTTTTTCTTTACTTTTTTAAGGCTAATACGGTGGGAAATAATCTCTCAACATCCTACTCTAATTAAAAATTAAACAACTAACGCAATCTTTGGATGTATAACGTGTGCTTCAATTTGAAAACGTGCATACGAGTATATCATATAAATCCGAACGAGTATAATTTGGCTTTGGTAAAAAATATAAATTTCGAATGACGATAATAATATAGTATACTACTCGTATATGAATACGCATAACGAATTACGGTCTACAATAACGTTTGAAAAATTTACATCCTAAAACAGTTAACATCTTTTCCTAAGTACCCTAAAAATGATATACACCCCACTATCGCGCTTTTAACGTTTTACGTGATATTGCCGGCCAATATACAGCAAGCAGGACATTCGCCTTGAGCCTTGTTTTACGTCTATCCTCGGGATCGCTGAGACCTGCGTAAAACTTCGTCTACGAGCCGCCACTAAGAGTAATCCTCTCGCGTTTTAATCTCTTTGAAACGTGCGCGAGACCGATTAAACGAAATCGAACAATAATAGCTCCGTGTCTGCCGACGCTCCTCTAGACAACGAAAGTATATTTATATATATGGATATACTGTCAATCCGAAACTCGCTTCTTCGAGACACGCTTTGTGTACAATATTTACTGGCGCTTGACTTTTTTTTCTTTATATTCAATATACATACCGCTATATAATATAGTAGTGCGCAACGCGTCGTTTTGGTATCCACTGTACAGGCCTTAGTAGTCGGCTTAAGAGTTACAATTAGCATTAGTTACAGATATAGTTACAGAGCACAATTCGAGCGTCGTCCGCGATAACGAGTAACGAAAACAGGGGGACACACGACGCGAATTCCAATGACACGCGTGCACATGTCGTTACTTTGCTGTGCTGTTCGTATTTTTTTCTCCGAATTGTTTTTTTTTTTTTTTTTTTTTATATTTTTAATCTCATTTCGGTGACGTCTACTTGGCATTGACACGACAACAACGATATCGAACATTTTGTACTTTTGAGTATTGTGAAATATCATTATAGGGCAGTTGCAGTTCTTCCGTAATAACTCTACGCAGGCCGTATTTTATAGGCCGTTGATGTCACACAGTGAAACACGACACACTTAATGAAAGCGATGGCACGAGGGCGTACGAGTATTATATATCATTATAGTTATAGTAGGAGAAGAAAAAAAGCCGCCGACGACAAAGTAACGACGTACGCGCATATGACAACTCTCGAGTGGCGTAGTACCTATATATAGGCGTTTCCTTAATAACCGCGTTGTAAAAGAAAACTCGAGAGCACGAGTCGCGGTGGCGTGGAGGGGGGCGATAAGGATCGCTCGATTGCGCAGGCCTCCGCGAGTGATTAATGGATGGATCTCTGGCGAGAGCCGCGATAAATCCGTGACAAATACCCGGAGAGCAAGGAGGCCGATTCTTCCTTCCTATTTCACGGGGCTCTCTTTGTAATCTCGTTTATTTTTATCGAGGTAAATTCCTGTACAAAAGCGCGCCGGGGACAAGAACATGCGCGGCGGACAGTTTGTGTGTGTGTGTGTAACTTTAGAATATGTCGACGATGCGGAGTCGCCGGGATAACGCGCAGTTCGTCGTGGCGGGGATGTGAATATGTTTCATCTGGGCCTTTATTCAAAGCTTTTCATCGAGCGAAATTAGGCGATTTCAACGGGTAAAAAAGTACGATAAAGCTCCGCTCATCCCGGCGACGCAGCGGCGTAGCTATTTACGATAACTCATCCAAAAAATGCGCACATATCAAACGAACGCGTCGAATCCAGTCGCCCCGATAACGCGTGCCTCTACGACACGCCCTTCCATCGTTCATTTATATAACGTGGTAAAAAATGTAATATATATGTGTACATAATAATCGTCGTGTACTCCATCAGGCAACCCTCTCTCTTTCTCTCACTTTCTTTCTCTCTTCGACTCTCAGCAGTAGCGTATATATCTGTATACGTATCGACGGATTCGCTGCACATGTATATATAGACTCTCGCACGCGCACACATACGCAGACACTACTTTACGAGATGGCACTTCAGGGGGTTAAAAGTGTTACGGGCAGCGCGATGTCCTCAGAGGAGTTCCTCGCTGTCGTCGGAGACGCCGTACATCTGGGGCATTCGCTCCTGCTGCGGGGGTTTGTTGCGGTTCTGGAGCAGGGCGATGCTGGCAGCCTTGTAGTTGATGGGCCCGTACGAGCGGTAGTCTACGTCAGCGTAGTCCAGATCGGAGAACTCCGGCTTGAACGGCTGCGACAGCACATGGAACAGGGGAATTCTCTATTTTATATTTTTTGCATCGACGTCTACCTACTTTCTTCCTCGTCATTATTATTTAATTTACTCGCTCAGCTATTGTACAATTTTCAGAAGATTATCACACTTTGTTTTGCCTGATTTTTTAGAGTATCAAATGGGGGATACATCTATCTGATGTATACGCACTCCTTCACCGAGCTGCTCCTTCTCGCGACCACGGTAACAAAAAAAAAAAAAAAAAGAAAAAATTGGCCCAACAGAGGATTTCAATTTCCATCCGAGAGAGGTGCACTCAACCGCGCGCGCGCGCTCGACGCGAGACCAAAGCCCGAACGCGTACATAAATCGTCAATAATATTTTACGCACACGCGCTCGGAGAGAGAGAGAGAGAGAGAGAGAGAGAGAGAGTTCCAGGTCGCTGAGCTGCCTCTATCTCTCCTCTATCACTGTATACGCGCGCTGTGTGTTCGTGGAAATCGCCGTTTTACGACGCGCAGCGCAGCGCCGGAATAATTTCGCAGGCCACGGATGCCAGACGGTATAAGCTCGTCGGGCCACGGATTCTTGCGCTGCTGCTGCTGCAGTAGGAGCTTCTGCGCGCGCGTTGCTATTATGTTATCACGGAGAGCACTCCGAGGAAGTGTGCTGCGCGTCTGGCCTAATTGACTTGACGCGTTTGCGCAGCTTCAGCCCCGCGGGCTATTGTTGCGCTACTATGTGCAGGTATATTCGTGTAATACTCATCCGCGAATTTTATTCTCGGAATGTCGATGTGCGCCATTATCTCGCGTGCGCGAATGATGCGGGAGAATAAGTGAAGGAGATTTATGATGGAGTGAGATAGTGGCTTGTGTATAGTCTGATTTTCGTGAGTGATTCGATGCTCTTATATGCCCGATATTCCCTCGCGAGACTCGGATGGGAAAACTTCTTACGTGGTCTTGAAATCGTAAATGTGTATGCAAAGTGATGAATGTGGGTCGTGATGGGAAAAGAAACGTGTATATACTCACGTGATGACCTGAATCGTGTTAGTGTTAGTCGTCAAACTCAAAAACGCAATCAAACAATATTGAATAATAACTCGGTAAAACAAAGTTAGTATAATCAACGGCAAATCATACAAGCATATCACGAGAAAGAAAACAACCAAAAGTCAAACCATATACCTAAATCGCACAACGTAACACATTCGCAAGAGTTTCTCAGCATTAGTCGCGGCTGTGCAGGGAAATGATTGTGCGTCTCGCGAGCCATCGATTAAAATTCGACTCACGCGGAGAGCGAGCCGCGTAACTTTGTGCTCGCGCACGCCAAAGCAGATTATCAAAACTTGGAAACTAACCGCGTCGCCGTTATCCAATAAGCCCCCGAGGATTATCAAACAAGCTCTCTCACTATATACATCCCGAGGAAAAAAAGCTGCGCCTCGAAAGAAGAACCGGGTGAAGATTGCCACCGATTCTCGCGTGTAACATATTTACAAAACGTTTGCGGATGAGTATACATTACGTATATGCACACACTGCGGATCGATGCGGCAAAACGGCTATACTTTTGCGTGAAAAAGCGCTGAAAACAAAGAAATGGTCGAGTGAGGTACGTACGCTACTCGCGCGAAGTGTCTCCCGAGGAGAGAAATGCGTCGCAAGCACACACACATACGACTCTCGCAGCCCTCTCAGTAAATATACGTTTCGCTCTTCGACTTGAGGCCCTAGGAACAATATAAGACGTTGGCTGAGTGAAGTATTACACATGTTTTAGCTCGAGCAAAAAAATAGAACAGAAGCGCATGTCTCTCGAAAGTGCTTTTCCGAAAGTGGCTGAAAGCCGTCGCGCGAGCCTCGAAAGAAAATGCGCGGCAAACTGCGAGAAAACAAAAAAGGAGAAAAGAAACGTACCTGCGACTGGTCGATACTGGATCGTTATTCACGCACACGTATAACGAAAATAAAGCAAGCCAAACACGCGGTGGTCGAGAGAGCGAGAAATGGGGAAAAGGAACGGGTATAAGCCGCGATAATATTTTGCGGAGAGATGACGAGTCCATGCGATGAGAAGGAAGAGAGTGCATCCGATCCCGATCCCGCGACGTGGCTATAGATGTGTGCAATAGATGAAGAAGAGAAGAAGAGGAGACCGAAGATTATGCAGAGGCCCGAGAGCGTTCGCGCGACGCCCGTACCTTCAGACATCGATCTCCTGACCGACGTCACGGAAGTGCAGCTCGGCGAGCTTAGCGCTACCAGCGTCCTGCGAAGAATACCTCTTGATCGGCTTGCGATTCTTCGTCAAACTGTGTTGCTGCTGCTGCTGCTGCTGCTCGGCGTACTGGCTATCCGAGAGGGCGACGTCGTACTCGTTGGCCTCGCGATCCCGTGGATAATTGCCAGCCGGGCAGTCGTTGAGGGTGTCCTCGTAGTAGTGCGGGTAGGAGATTTTGTAGCTCTCGGGCACGCCGAGCTCCTGCTGCATCCGCTCGAAACTGGTCTCGCAGGAGGAGCTCAGTGCCTGTGGTTGCTGCTGGCGTTGCTGCTTCTGTTTGCGCTCGTTGCGATCGTGCTTGTTGCGGTACTTCCGCCTCTCGTTCCGGCTCCTCGAGCTCGAGTTCGAGTGTCTTCGGGACTGTTGTTGCTGCTGCTGTTGCTGGTAGCGATCGTAGGTGAGATCTGGGGCGTCACCTGGATGCTGGATGAGGGAAAAGGGTAAGGTGTTGGCGGTCGCGTGTTCCTGCAGCGTCTGCTGCTGCTGCAGGTGATTCGAGGTCGCGAGACTCGCTGTGTTGAGGGACAGTCGACTGTTAGCGTGGACGTAGGAGGTCTGCAGAGGACTGACCACCGAGGACGAGTGGTAGAGGCTGCGCGTCAGGGGCAGTGTTAGTTGGCTCGAGCTGTTGCTCGGTAGCGGGTAGCCGTACTGCTGCATCTCCTGCTGCTGCTGCTGCTGCTGCTGTTGGTAGTGCTCTTTGTAGTCGTAGATACTGTTGGTCTGCAACAGGCCAGCTGAGGGTTAGTAAGGGCGGCGGAAGGCTTTGGTTTTTAGAGAACGTACTCTTTGTTAATATAGTATAGGGGTTAGTATGCGTAGAATTCTTTTTCGCGGATCGAGCAGAACTCACATTTTGATCGAGTGTTTGTTCGTGGAATATTTTTTTTTTAGAAAACGATTTTTTGTACGCCGTTATGCTTATTGACGGAATGATCACGCGAGATCGATCACCGTAACATTTTCTTCTATTTTCGCTGGCAACTAAAACTGCCGGAGAAAAAAAACATCAAAAGAGTATACATGCATGTATCGTGCGATTTTTTGCTGCGCACGACCGTACGCTATTCGTGTGTGCCACGTCTAAAACAAATTTTCATACAAACATACAGTCGTCGGCGTTAATAAGTGTTAGCTACAAGCGTTAAATACTATGTAAAAAAAGAGAGTCTCGAGACGTCACACGTCTCTCGAACCGTGGCAAACTTACTTGGAAACTCAGCAGGCCGGGCATGCGCGCGTGCGAGAAACGCAGGTGACTTGGCTACACGAGATCGTCGTCCGGCAAAGGGTCGAGAGAGAGGCTCCGGCGCGCTAATCGTGCGTGGGAGCAAAGCTCGAGCGTCAGCGTCTACATCTAGATGGAATTCAGAGACACATACGTATGGATGAGGAGACCAGTCTTACACTCACTAACTCGAGTTATCGAGACTGGTACACCGCCACCTCAAATACACGTCCCCTCGTGCAAATGTGTGCCATCGGACTCGAATATAGCGCGAAATACACCAATAAGTCGCTGTTTCGAGTCTCGAATCGTGCGTTTATACATACTAGTTGCGGGTGTGCCTGCGTGGAAAAGAACAAGCCGGGCGCTCAGACACTCGTTGCACTCTTTGTTTTTATACAGCCCTTTATACTCCCGCGCGAGCGCGTCCCTCATACCTCAGCACAAAAGCCAGCGCGCGCGTGCAAGAGAGAGAGAAAAACAACGAATGGGAAAATAAAGGATCAAACGGCACACAACGATAACCGAAGCCCGCGGCTGGGGAATGGCAATTCTTCGCGCGACAATTCCGAGGAGGTTATACGACGCGCGGCGGCGATAAAGCGAGAGGCGCAAACGTGCCGGTATACGCTGCAATTATATACGCGTTTTCGCGAACTGCGTCCGCGGACCAATACGGCTGTATACACAGAAGGAGGTATGCAGAAAAAATAAAAAATACTCGCGAGTGGCGGCGGAGCAATGCGATGAAAAATTGCGGAAAAGCCCTCGGAATAAAATATCGCGTTTCGGGGCGCAAAAAACCGAATCGTCCGAAAACGTCAGCCGGCTCGTTATTCATCGCTCAAGAGTCCGCTCGCGCGTTTACCGAATGCGAAATAAGCCCGGCCGGAAGAGAGAGAGATGGATATCAGCGAGCAATTACCATAATCCTCATCTCTCTGTCTTTCGGAAGGTGCAAAAAAGCGGCATAATCGCGAGCGAGCTATCGATTCCCCCCACACCGAGTGTCTGATACTCCCTCGAGAGAGGCAGGCGAGATTATGCGGGTGATGCAGGCGGACAAACCTTGGGCTCGGACGACGAGTCCGCGGGCAGACCCGGCGCCGGGAACACGGGCGGGGGTACGTTCTGGTAAGTGTGCTCGGAGGGGTCGGTTTTTTTCGTCTGCCTCGGTGCCGGCACGGGCGGCTTGTCCTCCTCCGTCTGCTGCTCCTCCTTCTGATGTTTCTCGCCTGGGCTGGGGCTGCGTCTCTGGAGCTTGCGGGACAGGGTCGAGCTGGGCGTACAGTCGAGCGAGCGTAGACTCGTTGCCAGAGTGCTGCTGCTGAGGCTCTTGTGCGGACAAGTGCGGTAGATTGGAATGGCGTAGAGCTGATAGCTCCTGGCGCTGCTGCCTCCGGGTAAGCTGCTCGCGCAGTCCTCCTCCTCCTCCTCCTCCTCCTCGTCCTCGCTCTTGGCTCTGAGCGCATGGCGACGCAGGTGCCTCCGGCAGAGCCTCAACGAGTAGAACTGCGTGGTGGTCGTGGTGGTGGTGGTTACCTGTCGCTGCTGGTGGACCAGCTGGTGCTGCTGCTTACGCCGCCTGGGCTTGAGGCTGTTGCAGCGCGGCTCCGGCGAGTTGCCCCGCGGCATATTGTGGTCGCTGTAGTGCGGCCCCAGGTGGCACAGCTCCTTGGCCTGCTGGGCTTGCTTCTGCTGGGCGCCCGCGACCGAGGACTCGTAACCGGAACTCGCGCCGCCGCAGAGGCTGGCCGCGCGCGACGAGCACGGCGATACGCTCAGCAGCGAGTAAGCATTGTGGCAGTTGTGCAAGCTCGAGGACTGCGCAAGGGGAAACATTGCGGGGGTGTAATTTCGCGAGCTTCGCTCTGTACGGTGGCTGCTCGTGTGCTATGCTGACGGCTGGGATCTGCGAGCGTGCTCTCACGGACGGAAGATCGTTTTCTTTTTGAAAATATATAAGTTCATCAAGCCGAGATTCTTCCATCCCTCCGAGCTATATAGAGCTTCTATATAGCTCCCCTCATCCGGCGGTAGAGAGAGCACACTCGCTTAGTTGCTCCAACAAAGTTGTTTCGGCCGCTCCCGCTGCATATATGCGGACGCACAGAGAGAGAGAGAGAGAGAGAGAGAGAGAGAGAGAGAGAGAGAGAGAGAGAGAGAGACCTTTGCTCTCCGTGTACATTGTAGCACGTATACGCGCAGACTTCTATCCGCGCACACAGACGCTAAGCCGCCGCGTTTGTTCAAGTGCTGCAGCGTCGCTCTTGTAATTATCTACGTGATGTGTAGTCTTACCTGCTTTAGCGCGACAACTGCTCTCTCCGGACTTTGTGCAACAGCAGCAGCAGCTATGCAAGAGAGAGAGAGAGAGAGAGAGAGAGAGACTCCTTGCACTTGAATGCCGAGCCATTACCTCGCGCGCAAGGGAAAGAGAGAGAGAGCAAACGAGAGAGAGAGAGAGAGAGAGAGAGAGAGAGAGAAACGGAGAACGTAGGCGGAAGATCCGGGCGGAGTTTGATATTGCGCGTGGATTACTCGGCGAGAGAGGGAGCGACGATTAATTGTCATTCGGGCATTATCGCTCCTGGGGATAATGGAATTGTTCGTCGGTGAGCTTTGAAAATTGCTCCCCTGCTCGTTCGCGCTGCTTCCGCTCGTTTTTTTAATACATACCTCGTCCCGAATCGATTATACCGGATTCTGTGTTGAACCGAAAAAGCGTAGAGATATACGTATAGGTGTGATAATGGTTGATTACGTCGGAGTGGGCGAATTTTATAATCAGCCGCGCGATCTTCAATTCCACTCTCGGCAATGCGCAGTGAAAGCCGAAGATTAAAGCTTATTAAACGCGCTGCAGCCGCACGGTATAGCACAGCCCGATAATAATTCTCTTTTCCTCACTTCGCTGCAATCTCGGGATCCACTGTTCGCCTTAATACGCGCCGCGCATATTTCAGGCCGGAATTAAAAGCTTTTGCCCCTACAGCGCTGGAGAGCGAGAGAGAGAGAGAGAGAGAGAGAGAGAGAGAGAGAGAGAGAGAGAGAGAGGAGCCCCCGCACTATTATGAACCTGTTGAAGCGCGCTTTAATGAACCTACGCGCTCGGTCATGCATCGCGCGCGCGAGTTTTACCAGGTACGATAGTGCGCCGGCACACGTATACACAATGCGCTTGATTATTCTCTCGGCGAGTGTCGAGGGCGCGAGCGAATAATCCGCGATAGAGACGCGAAGTATACGCCTGGATAGAAAAAAAACGCGAGTCACGCAGAGAGAAGATAAGAGCGACAAGCCTGCGGGTGCGGTCTAAAACGCGCCCTAATAGAACGCGAGCCCTCTCGAATCTCGCTCGCTCTCTACGGCGGTATTCCGGAACAATTCCACGTCTTTTCACGGGGCCGCAGGAGCAGCGCCATTACCCGCGGATGATTGCATTTCGTTGCCATTCCGAGCTGTGTAATAACTGCACGCGCGCATTTACTCCCTTGTACTCGTGTAGCTGTATACACATGCGCGCAGAGCGAAAGAGCATATCTCTCTCACTCTCCCTCTGCTTTCGGGGCTGCATACCTGTTGTGCGCCAGTAGGTTAATTGGCGCAAACGAACGACACTCGAAACAACACCGTATAGTACAGAGCTCCCCGTGTGCACCTCGCCGTATCTATTTATATCGATCGTCTCCAGTTGCGGCCTTTCTCTCGCTTTCTCTCCCTCTATCTCTTTGTTTGGGCTTTCGCTCTCGCTCTCTTTCGATTTATTCGCGGCGTGTGTCTCCGCGCAGCTATACTCCGATATTGCTTGTTATGCAACGCTCCGGAGGCAATCTGCGCTTGTTCCGACCCACACACACACACACACACACACACACGCGCGTATACATCCGACCGGAGCAAAGAGATAGAGCGAATCCGTTTGCTCACGGCGAATTTACCTGCACACACACACACACACGCATGGCCGAGCGACAAGCCACTATCGCGAATCGGTGTTTATTTTATTTATCGAACTTTTTCCACGCGGCTAAGTAGAAACATCCGCGTGCGGTCAGACATATGAGAATGGTTTTCAGTTTGTTTGTTTAGGTCGGTAGTTCATACCTACTTCCCGAATCAACGCGATTCGCCGCAGTGCGTCTGAGCAAATCTAGCCGCTTTGTGGTTTCGCGCCTTATATATATATATATATATATATATATATATATATATATATATATATATATATATATATATATATATATATATAGAGAGAGAGAGAGAGAGAGAGAGAGAGAGAGAGACAGCAGCAGGCTGTGCAAATGCTTCGTCCATGGATAATCAACTGCCGCAGCCTCCAGGCTTTCTCTCTCTCTCTCTCTCTCTCTCTCTCTCTCTCTCTCTCTCTCGTTTGCTCTGTCCCAGCTCGTCGGGACATTTGAGCAAGAGGGACGAGGCTAGTTATAATCCTCCGAGCCGATAATTATCCTGCCGGGGAGTACATGACTCGGGGCCGCATGAGCTTCGATCGGAAAATATACAAGTTGTACGAGGCGAGCAGTATTATACCGCGCGTTTGGATTTATAATGTAACTCGAGACTGAATAAGCCAACGGGATCGATTTCGCATCAGATTTTGCGAGCCACGTCAATTTTTCAAACAGTCCTGGCTTTACTCTTTAACAAAATCTACTTTCGATGACAGAGTGTTACACTCGAATCGTTGAATGCATACATCGTTTGCATCAGCGTATGAATTAGCTCATCGTAATTTTCACTGATGCACTGTGGTAATTAACTGTTTCGACCACTTAGAGCCGACAAGCATCATGCCTCGATACATCATACCTATTATCGATCTCGAGCTTGTCCCCGATCTAGAAAAAATCGCTATTCATAATATAGCGTTAGCGGCGCGAGAAACCAGCCCAACGATCGCCTTTAATATACGTTATTTATCGCGAAAAATCTCGTACGCGCGCGCGAAACAACCACGTCGGTATATCGTTCCTTTTTTGCCGCGCTCAGCAATAAACTCACGTGCACGCGGCCCTCGCATACATAAAATAAATTGAGCGATTTCGCGTTCAGCTGTAACATTCATTATGCTCGCGCCGAGCATGCAATTTCGTTCCATCAGACATCGGCATCGCGATACACGCACGAGTTTACATTATCGAGCGAATGTAACATCCGGGGAGACACACAGAGAGCAGCTCGACGCGATTATCCGTAGGCGAAAAAAAGTCGAGCACGACGTTTCAATTTCCCAACCGCATCAGCGGTTCCGCTGTTGCGCATCTTAGACCAATTTCTCCGGGGAAAAGTCGCCGAGCAATTGCGCGGGAAAAGTAGGTCAGCTCGTAAAAACACACACGCTCGAGTGTAGCGCAAGGGATGTTAAAAAAAAAAATTAAAAATAAATTCACGGCTGTTGTTAAAAGGTAAAAAGGGAGTTTTTAAATATAACGCTGGCGCGTCGATGAGATTTTTTTCGTGAAATTTCGAAAAGCGCGCGCTTCGACTAAACCGCTTGGAGGGCTTTTGCTTCGGGCAATCAAATGAAGTGGCTCGCACTGCGCGCGCGACCCTTGACTTTCACCCTCGCGCGGCTCACTGAACCGCGAGCACGAAACGAGGTGCCGTTGACGAGCCGTCTGTGTGTGTGTGTGTGTGTGCAGTGTACGTGTGAGCTCTGGTCTACTGCAGGAGTTACCGGCCGAGTAATGACGGGGGCGTGTGCGGCTCTTTTTCTCTTAATCGCGTCGGATTGCGTAATTGAAACTCCGATGGATAAATTCGGTCATCGAAGCAAAAAAAAAAAAAAAAAAACACCACCGAGGTTATCTATATCTTTTACAGATAATAGTCGAGCTGCACCACGACGGCGCACGCGAGCATCGTATATCGCTGAAAGCGCCGGTGGAAAGCAATCCCCGATATGAGGCCTCGATCGCGAGAGCTATATCGCGGCACACACGCCGCAGAACCGCAACGGTGGCTCTCGAGCCCGCGCGTATACGAATTTCAGTCGCGAATCCGTTCGAATTTTCAAAAGGGAGCGGCGAAATTCAGCTGCCCGCATATTTCAATTACCGGCGCGATCGATCGTCGGAATAACCACACTCGATGCGCTTAATGGGGAAAAAAACGAGAAGCGAATAAAGAAAATCCAGTCTGCTCTCCCAGTAGCATGTGTATATATATACATATATATAAATCGTGTACACACGTATATTCACGGTCGAGGTGAGCTCGCCGCACGCGTAATGCGATCGTTTCGCGTAGACTTTCGTCCGAGAACGGCTGAGTGCAGCGCCGGGAGAGAGAGAAATTTCCGACTAATGCGACTATAGGTTGTATACTATACTCCACGAGAGCAGCAGCATAACTATACTCCACGAGAGCAGCAGCATAACTATACTCCTCTCGTTTATCACGGCTCGGCGAAGGGCGGCTGCTGTAGGTATATACGCACTCTCGAATGGCCCAGTCAGGAATTGGCGAGCTATACCGCGGCGTAGCCTCTCGAGACATCAAGTGGCCGACACGGCGAAAGTGCGCGTAAAAAGTGAAGTACACGCACGTGTATGTACGCGTATACTATATATATATATATATATATACGCGTGCGGCGCAGCCCTCCTTCGACTTGCGGCTCTCTCTCTCTCTCTCTCTCTCTCTCTCTCACTCCGTATATATAGACAGCGGGTATCGCGATAATTAGCGTGTCGGAGGGGACTCAAGAACGCGGAATGCTGATACACGAGGGCTTGTGTAATACGCACCGACGAGAGACTTACTTACCCTTCGCTCCCGACAATGCAGCGCTATAGAGCCTTTCGTTATTTATAGATATACTGCACCCGCGCACGCAGTCGTTGCCTAACGCAGCTCTTTTCTTCTCTTCGGCGGCTGCTGCGAAGCTTTTGTTATAACGCATTGCGCAGTTTTCGCGCGACTCATTGTCCGCTATTTCTCGAAACCACGCCTGCGGTATATTCGACCCGCTGTTTATAATAAGTCCGCTGCACACACGCGAAAGGGTGAAACCTGCCGAGGGCGGGCTGTGTCTTCTATCGGGGAGTAAGCAATCGACGCTGATTCTTTTTACACGACGAGTCTACGTGGGCGGCGCGTAAATGCCAGCCGGTAATCGAGAGCCTTTACGAGCGAGTAGCTGCACGAGAGAGCAGTCTCGCTCTCGAGTTTTAAGGATTTTCTCCCGCTACTCTCCGCTGCGCGCGAACGATCGAGTCGCGCGGGGATTATGGGCGCGTTAACTTAAACTCTCCTGAATGATCGCCGAATCGACCTGTCCCGTGTTCCGCCTTTTTCTCTCTTTATACTGCCACCGAGCTATTGCGGAGGTAGAAATAAGTTCGTCGTTCGTGTTACACACAGCCGCTATTCGATGGGGTTAAGCCTGCAGTCGTGCTAATTTTATCGGCTCTGGCTTCGCTTTCAGGACTCGTAACCGGATTGTTTTCCAAATCGACGCTTAGTAATTTATTCGAAATGCGCTGAAGTTAAGCGGACACTTACAATTTTCCAATGAAATCGCATCGAAACGGGAATTATATAGAACGTATACGCGGAGTCGGGAGAAAAGAAGAAAAAAAGAGAGACGCACGAGTATCAAGTTCCTTCTACCACACCTGGTGATCCTCGTAAATCGTCCGAAGGATGAGCGATCGACTGTAAGTGAATCTTCGATATTGCGCCGCGCAGGAAAGCCGGCGACGCAGGCGGGGGACAATAAAAGCGCGCCCCGCGCTACTGCGCTTTTTATTCCATTATCTTTTTCAATCAGAGAGCCCCGAGTGATTTGTGTGCTTCTCTCGTCTCTGTACTCTCGCTGCTGCTGCTGCCGCTGTTATATCTGCGTATGCGTTTGTTGCTTCGCAAGCTCGTGACTATTATTGTCATGTGTACAGGTACTTACGATGAAACGTGGGCGGGAAGACGAATAACAGTGAGACACAGAGAACGCAAGCAGCCAAAATATAAAGTATAAAATGAAAAATAAAAAAACGTGCACGTTGTACAGGTGGGCCAACAACCGTGCGAACGAGGCTCGCGTCGCGGCACTCGAGAGCTTACCTTGTTCGGCGGCGACTGGATACCGTGGAAGGGCAGGTTCTCGTAGAAGGTCTTCGTCTCCGGCTCGGACAGGCCTTCCGAAACGCTGTCCATGTGGTTGCTATTTGCGACCTGGCTGGGATCTGAAATAATCAACAGTGAGAACTCGTTATACGTTATATTATACGTCAAAGGCATGTTTTCGATGGATGTACTCTACATCGAGGCCAACTTGGAGATTCGCAATACGTTCGAGAGAGAGAGAGAGAGAGAGAGAGAGAGAGAGAGAGAGCCGGATGCTGTGATGAATTTGTAAGCAGTGTACAGATACACGCAAACGTGTACCGATGATATAGCGTATACACTTTCCCGCAATCATCAATTATCGCTGGATATTTGATAGAGAGATAGTGCATGTTATGCATATATACAGAGACATATGGCTTTATGATGAAGCATCTCGTGCAGCTTGACAGCCGAGCTTTCGAACGTATGATGAATCCGCTTGGCTCGTATATTCGTTATACATAGGCTACGGACTAATTCATAATATACGCCATTTTCCATAATCCCACAGATACATACATTCATAAGTATGATATTGTTAGTACAGTCGCGCACACAAACGCGCAGTACAGCTGCGATCAATCGATGACTGCAGTGTGATTACAGTATGTACACTATACATGTATTATTTCGTATGATTCTTCCGTCACCACTACGATAACCGCGTTTGACATACAACTACGGTCATATAGATGCATTAAAGAGACTCGCACGCGTCCAATGCGGGTCCTCGGAGTGGTCAACCGTTATGTTGTATAGAACGAAGCGTAATATTCGAAATTGCCCGACGCGATGCCGATCATAATACAGATAATGGTGAACACAACGTTTGTGAAACATGGTAAATCGTGTGGTATATAACAAAGTCGAGAGGTGCGTGTGTGGTAGAGGTCAGTTTTGTCAAAACCAGATATATAGCAGATAGCGTAGTATCGCATGCGACAAAAACAAAAGGCGCAGAGCTATACATGCGCTCGATTTCCAGCGAGTGAGCTTTTCCGCACATTGTATCTAAAAAGCGACAGAAAATTAACGAGAGAACCTGAACACCTGAAGAACGAAAGCCAATGCGTGGATCCTAGAGATAATAATACAGAGACGTTGTTCCTCCCGTTTCATGCGTATACGTACCTGCCCCGGGCTTTTTGCGCTTACGGGACACATTGTTGTTGTTCCTCGCGTCGGCGCTGCGGCCGACCTGCTCCTGCTTCGAATCATCCACTGCTCGTTGCTGCGGCTGTCGAGGCGCTATTCTCTTGTACGTCACGGCTGCGTAGAAGGTACAGGAGAAAACACATAGAGCTCGGTGTATTATATACTCACGTACATAGAGCAAGGAAAAGAGAAAAGAGAGCTCCGCTATCGGCGAAAGGAGGACACTTATAAACGCCGCATGCAAAATAGGCTCCATAGCCGCGCGCGAGATTGCTCGACGCTATCTCCAGTTCCATCCCGCGTCATCCCCTTAGCCTTCCTTCCTTTTATTTATACAAAGCTCGCGGGAGAATTTCGATTACGGACGCTTTATTCCAATATCCTGATGATCTCCGCGTGATTTTTGTTTTTCTCTTCTCGCGCGCGATATGGGTCGTTACGCAAGTGCGTGTCAAGATTCGCGCGCGCGCGCGCGGCAATACGAGATTTATCGGCCGAGGTGAATCTGCGAGCGCCGAGAATTTCGATATGTATAAAAGGGTATAGGGCGGGAGCTGAATATCGAATTTCGCGGGTATCGTTTCGGGAAATAAAGATTTTGTCTCGTCTCCAGGATGGATAGATGTATATATAGGTAGAAGGAGAGAGAGAGAGAGAGAGAGATTTCGCGCGGTACATCTGTGTGTGTGTGTATACTCGGTCGAGAGAGGCGAGACGTGGATGGATGGGAAAATGGAGAAACGGATCGAGTGTCATTCGTTGGGTTTTCCGGCGGCCGGAGGGGGGAAATGTATAGCCGGATCTTTTGTGTTGGCAGAAGTAATCTAAGAACATCGGGCCGGGAGTTATTCACTCGACGCGCGCCGCGAAATCAGCGTCATCTTATTTCTCCATTTTTCTCGGCAATCGAATGCCCTATATATAGAACGAGCTAGCCTTAATGAATTTACGATACTTAATAACATCAATTATCATACGACTGCGAGACGATACGTGTGACGTGCGGTCTTTTGTTTCATTGCCCAAATAGAACGGATACGTCAGCGGGAAGTCTCGAAAAGCGGTTATTCCAAAACGAGCCATCGAGATATATAGCAAACGCTTCTGAATAATTGATCGGTCTTTGATACGAATAATTAACGCAGTGATCGCGTAGTTAACCTGAATCGCGATTCTGAGAATAGCTCGCGAATTACGAACATCGTCCATATCTCGTGTCTTTATAGATAATAAGAGATCCTACTCTCCTCTAGTCTACCCTTACAACAAACTCGCGAATGAGCGAGGGATAAATCACAACAAAAGCATCCCAAGAATTACGAGCGTTCGGCCAGCGCAGAGCTTCAAACAATGCACGCGAGTGTATTATATACTTCGTTCCGCCTGCGGGCTCCTTTTTTCGATAACAAGTACACAGAACAACAACAACAGCAGCCAGACGCGACTAACGATGTCGATGTAAGCGCGCGCGGGCGAGAGAGAAAAACACGAAGGATGTACATACATCCTGCGCGGCAGCTGCAATATCGAACTATCGCTCTGGGAGGTAGTTGTAAGTACGCAGAGCCTTATATACATCCACAGTCGCCTCGGGAAGACGGTCTCTAGAGGTTCGCGCGCCGTATGGGGGAAGCTGGTGTATATATGTATACACAGAAAGAGCAAGCGAGAAGAGGAAGGAGAATCGAATCAATCTGCAGCTCTCTTGCCCCATAGGCCGGAAACGATTACGCGGCGCGTCGAACACAGGGCGCGCTGGATGATGTGATTTGCGACGAGATGTATACCTCGAGAGAGCTTCTCTGATTATATGCCAGGAGAGATTGATTTTTAAACAATGGAAGGTTGCTATTATGCAGCTCTCTTCTGCGCGTTGATAAACTATGGCGAGAAAGCTTCCGGGAAAAAGTCGCGCGATTTTTCAGCCGAGTATTTTCCTTGTACACTCGTAAGAGATCAAAGCTCGACGCATAAATAAGGAATTTTCCGAGGAGGAGAAAGAAGCTCCGAGTTCATTTTGACGCGAAACTGTTCGCTCGAGCGAGCACATTCCGCCTCTTGCTAAAGAGCGAATATGATTTCGCGAGGATCCGCCTTTGCATCAGACGGAGCTTTTTTCCTTGATTCCTCCCCCTCTTCGCCGCGGGAGCAGACGCATTCATTCGCTTAATGAACGGAGACAAACGATTTGCCCGATGCATCAGCATGATGTGCTTCAAAAGAGAGAGATAGAAAGGCAAAGTTGTTATTCGCGCATACGCTTTGCCGGCGCTGGTTATATTCGTTATTCCTCCCCGTAGTCTGACTTCTTCCCTCCTGTAAGATTATTCGATCGGGAGCTCGTTCGTCCGGCATTTATTTGCATTACAATAAAAGCGCTCCATCGAGCGTCTCCTCCGCGAGCTAATAAGCGACCCTTCACCATCTCTGTGTGTGTATATATTACACGACAATAAACTTCTCGCCGGCTGCGAATTTTTCCCGACATCTTTTGTGCGCGTCCCGTCGCGCTCGGGGTGCAATTTTAATTTATTAAAAAACCCGCTCTCTCTCTCTCTCTCTCCCTCTCTCTCTCGCGAGTTGCGGAACAACGTTGAAAAGAATCTCGCGCGCAGCTGGCTGTCGTCGCTTTTGTTTCGCTCGCTCTCTGTGGCCGCAACGCCTCTCCATTTATCCCTCCCAAGACTATCATTTTTCTCGGCACGAAGGACGAAGTGCCGAGCGCTCCTCTCTCAGCTCTCCCTATCTCTCGCTTTCAGTCCGACGCAATACCCTTATGACGCATCAACGCGACTCGTGTTTCCTCTGCCCGCTTTTTTTGGACCTGCCTCATTTCGAGCCCGCGCACTCATTTCGCGCTTCCAGCTCGAGAGCAAGTTCCGCGAATCCGATAACCGCACAAAGCAAGACTCTCCGAAACTTTGACCGAGCAGAAAGTAATACGAGCTTTGACGCTCGCGCGGAAAAATATTTCGGTATAAAACTAATCTGAAACAGCGGCGTTATTGTGCCTAAATTTTAAATCTCCCGCGCGTCTTGAAATTTAATAACAGAACTCGCGCGCGAACCTTGATACCAGCACGCGCGCGCGCGCGCGCGAACTAGTTTCCTCGACGCAATTAACTCCCAAGTTGAGCGCAGGCCAAATTACCTCGGTTAGGGCTATTAAGCAATTTTCTGCCAACACACTTTGTCGTCGCGTCGCGCAAACTCTCGGTTCGGGGAGCGGAGCTGTGTATGATGGGAGAGGATCGAAAAAGCTCGTCCGAAAGCGGATCCGAAAATGGCCCGTCCAGCGCTGGCTTACCTGTCTTGCCGCGCGATATACCGGGAAAAGTGTCGGATTCCTTAAGCTGCACAGTGAACATGGCTCGAATCTTGTTGGCCCTGGCCAGTACTCCCTCGTCATGCTGCTGCTGCTGCTGTCTCGCTCCATCGGAGCTCAGGATCATCTGGTGGTGTCGGTGGTGTCTGTGCCGATGCCTCGGCCTGGGCTCGGCTCGACGAAAGGGTCGGACGGGTGCCCGCACCTCGTCGTCCTGCGCGAGCGGCGTCGAGTCCGAGCCCACGGCCGCGTGTCTCGAGGACGAATTGGACAAGGCAGGCGAGTTAGGATTGTTGACGCCGCTCGGAGTGCCGACGCCCAACCGCGGGCTTATGGCCAAGCCCGAGCGCATGCTGTGCGTGCGATTGATGTGCACCAGAACGCCCGGCTTGAGAGGCCAACGTGGCGCCGGCGGACGATCCTGATGCGACTGCGTCGTCGTCGAGTGCGTCGACGAACCTGTCGGCGACGGCGGACCGCCCTCCGGACTAGAGATACTGCTTTGATGGGTGGTTCTTTTTTTTTTTACTTTTTTTTTTCTTAATTTATACTTTCGCGAGTTCCAGGCTGTCTCGATTCAACGAGCTCTGCTGTGTTTTCGTTCAATTTCAACTGCGTAATTGGAGAACGATTTAATTAAGCTAATGGGTTATCTCTCAGACAGCCTAGAAATACAACGCGCCGCGGAGGAGAATAGTCGGTAAGTAGTAATTTCCGAGTTCGGTCAGGCGGCACGCGTTGGAAATATCGTTCCCGGAACGATTTTCTAACGAGTTTGCCCTGTCAGATGGAATTTACCGTCGACTATTCTCTTGTGCGAATTACGTGCGTGAGGAGTTTCGCGATAACGATTCCAGTTAGCGAGTCTAAAAACTGGTCTCTTTTGTGGAATCCCTCACACACGCTTAACTACGCAAACGTACCACCACCAGAGTTTTCGATGTACAATCCAACGCCCTTTAACCACCACCAACACCACCACCAAATCAACCACAATACAGCGAATAGCAGTACAAGGCGAAATCTCAAAGGCTTTCTTCCTTTCTCCTTCTATACCCGGAATGACATTCACGCACTGCATAGTCGTCTTCAGCCTGCGGATAGCGCCGCAAGGCTCAGATGCGCGAATAGTAGCGGAGATGCGATCCTTTGTGCTCTCGCGCGCGTTTGTCTTTCCACAGAAATGTTAATTAGTTCGGCAGTCGGCTGCGCAACGAAAATGAAACTACTCAATCAGCTGCTAATTGCCGAATCAAATATTAATTAGCCTTTGCTCGAAAAAGGCGCGCTCTGCATATCCTGCCGAGTCGACGTAATTTTCCATCAGAGGCACTACACGCATCTTGTAAAAGTCAGGCATAAAGGGGAATCGGAGTTGCAGCTGTTTCCATTCTGACTTACTTTACGCATCGCATAAACAATCCCATCTGCGAGAGCTAGTAGTGAGGACGAGACGGGACGACACGGGCAACTTTGCGGGACGTTGCAGCGATGTTCATTTCAATTTCGTCGGAAGCGCCGCCGCGCGCTCAACTCTCGCGCCGAGAGAGTTTAGAAGGAAGATGCTTAATTATGAAATTTCCATGAATTAGAGAAGCAAGCAACTCCCGCGCGCGCGTTCAAAATACGCGCGTAAACTTGCGCGAGCCCCGTTGGACAAACATCGCGCGCATAGCGAATTAGGATCGATAAAACTTTCTCGCGAGCGCGCTGGCGCGAGAAAACACGAGCGACGCGCATTACATCAGAGCCGACACCTTCGACACTGCTTATTTTCCGAGCGTTTCAATTGCGAATCCGCATACACGTGGCCGCGCGCCGCAAACAGCGTCGTTCATTTCCTTTGAAAACAGCCGGATATATATATATATATATATATATATATATATATATATATATATATATAATTATATAACGCGCGCGTATGTGCATACATATCCCCGTTCGGTAAAAGTACGGCTGCAGTCGAGGGGGGGACCGGCCGGAGAGCAATAACTTGGCGCGAGGGGCACTTTGTGCAAATAGAGTTTCGCGCCGCGGCGGCCCCGTTTTCGGCAAACTCCATTGTTTCCCGGAGGTCTGCTGCACACTCGCTAGCGCCGAGTGATTAATATATAACGCGCCGAGGCAGTTAGCTATACGAGGATGTGCCGCGCGGAAATCGAGTTTTCTTTCCACGCAGCGAGCCGAAAGAGAGCATTAATCATGCATCGAACTCGCGTGATGTCGTTTGCGTTTTTCGACTGTGTACACCGCTTGCGTTACATCGGAGAGCGTCGTGAAGCCTCACGAGTATCTCGTTACAACGTCGAGTGTTTTCCGTGTGATACGCCTAAACGTCAAACGAAAAACACACGTAGACATGTAGAGCCGGTGCAGCCTTACCTTTTCTCCCGCGGCCACTCCGGCGTAACGTTGCACCTCCAGACTTGCGGATAAAGAGCGGAAAACAGACTTTCGCGTGAAAGAAGCTACGTACATGCAGTATGTAGTGTATATACAGGCGAGACAGCACGGGCAAAGATATATAGAAGCGCCGACAAAGCGAAAAGAGCTCGCACGCGACCCGAAAGAAGAAAAGCCAGGAGAGAAGAGGAAGAGGCTAAGCGGATAGTTCAACGCACACATACACTCGGACACGTACACACGGCGACGTTGAACGGTCGCTGCAGCCTTGATAGATACACAGATATATATATCGTATAATAAAGCCGAGCCGATGCGCTGCAGAAGCTTGCCGCAGCGAGGGAGAATTCCCGAGGATTATCGCTGAACTTTTCGGTTATTATTGCGCGCTGACGTCGCTCCCGTAACGAGATGGAATTTCACCTTATATATTGTCGTCGGCAATTAAAGCGCCGAGCTATAGAAATCGAAGCCAATATAGCGGTCGAAATTTCCGGCCAATTTTCACGGAATTATTCCCTCGCAAACATCTACACACATATAGGGAGAGCCATGCAAGCACAGCAGCAGCAGCTTCGAGTCTTCTCTCGGTGCCGCTGCTGATCGCTAAATTATGCGCAGCGGGATATAGAGAGAGAGAGAGAGGGGGGGGGGGGAAGCAAGAGGGAGAGTGGATTCGAGGCTAAAATTGGAAAGCCTGCGCGCACGATTGCATCCAAACACGCGGCGCGGAGCCGAAACGCTGGGCACAAATAACGCATAATTTCGAGCGAGAGAAAGAAAGAGAGAGAGAGAGAGAGAGAGAGAGAGAGAGAGAGAGAGAGAGAGAGAGAGAGAGAGAGAGAGAGAAAGCTAGCGGCTGTGTGCGCGGGAACGAAATCGACGCGCGGGCCATCGATTTATTCCGACTGCGATGGCAAGAAGAATTAATGACTGGCGCGGCGGAGAGCACCGCTCCGCCGTGGACCATTAACGCGCGTTACGCGCGACAACGACGACTACCGAAATCGACGTTGCTTCCTTCGCTCCTTCTATTGTATACCCTTGGTCTCTGGATTAATTCGTTTTCTTTTTGTTCGCACCGGTGAATGCAAATGCGGTTTTAGACGAGAGCTACGACGAGATTTCCGATTAATTGTCGCGCACTTTTGCCAGTGTATACGCGGGAGCTTATACACGCGCGCGGGAGAGCTCCCGTTGGTAATGATATAGAACGTTAAATTTCCCGGCCAGACAGCGGCGGCCCGAACAATTAAATATCAAACAGCTTTTGGATGCCGTCCAAGAGCGCGCGCGCAAGATATCGCGAGCTCCTCGCTCTGCAGTCAAATGCAGCTGTGTAACAAAAGAGAATGGCAAAGCCCTCCTCTTGGCGTATAACCGCGTGCGCGGTTTTGATTTTATATATACTGCATGGCGGGTAGATGTATATAGCCGCACGGCTGCGCGAAGCGACGCAAAGTGCGGCAATCGCTGGGAAATTAAGGGAATTATGCGCGAGAAATACGCCGATGCGTGTCTCTGATTCTGACGTGCCTGCAGCGGAGTGTATGGATCGTGTGTGCCTCGACGACGGATCCTGTAATTAAAAGCTGTTTCTCACCCCCTTCCCTCTCTCTCTCTCTCTCTCTCTCTCTCTCTCTGTCTCTCTCTCTCTCTCTCTCTCGCTAGTGCGCGCGAAAATAATTAAAATTTTGTTAACGCGAGTTTCAATTGCGAGACTGTCGTTAATTGCTCCGAGTTCGCTCGCTCGATTTTTAGATTGTTTCGAGTGCGTACGCGTATACGCGTCGCGAGTAATTAATGGTGAACGTTACGAGCGGGGGCGGGTGATATGAATTTATTTCTAAAGATAAAACGCGTTGAATATTTTTTTTTCCACCTCGATGTTGGCCAACGCTTTTTCGAGATAACATTTTTCTCGCGCTCGTTGATCCGCTAAATCCCGTGACTTATAGGTCTGCGAGCGAATGGAAAACAAAAATGCCGCAGTTCGACCAAAAAGTGAATATTCTACTCGTGTATGGTAATGAAAGAGGGTCGCAGAGGTCATATCCCGGTGCAAGCCACGAAGCTCGGCGATCTTTTCAAACTCTCCCTCGCTCGCTCGCTCGCTCTCTCGTCCCCTTTTGAAAGCTCGCGGCGGGCTTTTCAGTCGCGAGGTACTCACATCAATCCCCTTGTTCGAGTTCATTAGCAATGCGCGAGAGCGACGTTATCAGCGTGACCGGACAGCGGAGTGGGTGCATAATACGTGCAGCGAAGCAGCTTATTTGCAATCGCATCTAAAAGTGCAATCGTGCTTTCAAGGTGCTAAGTGATCTTTCTTCTCTGTCGAGCCGAGTGATTTGCTATTGTTTGCAGACGCTGCTGCTGCTGTTGTTGTTATTGGTACTTACTGCTCGCGTTCCTCCAGCTCGACCACTCGGTTATTGTCTGTGCGCGTGTGTTTTGGGCAAGAGGTCCAGTATTTTAAAAGCGGGAAGGTAGAGGAGGACAAAGAAACAAAAACAAAAACGAACATGTGAGTATATATACGCTGTGTCATCTGAGATCAGATCGGCTGTTGATCTGTGCCTCATCGACTACAACTCAATTGTAGCATTGTGTATATACGTTAATAAAGGTATTAGGCTGCTTTTATAATATGTAATACTGCTCTGTGAAGATATAGATACAAAGTATACTCAAAGCTGGTGAAAGGACGTTTACTGTATATAAATATACGAAAAAAGCAAATATTAAATAGTTACTGAAAGCTGTCAGCGTGTTCATCATTATGTATAGGTATGCTGTTTCACTTTTTATCGCGCCGAATAAACTTAAGTGATTTTATATTATGTATAAAAGTCGATAGTTATCATAGAGACGCATGCGCATTCAGATTGTACTTGCTTTGAAATTCCAAAAAATTATATTCGAAAGTATTAATACACACAGTTTTGATAAAGCATAATAGATACCAAATGGCATGCACAATGCAGTATCGAATACCATCGATTATTTCATCGCGAATGTTAGGTATATTTATGCAAGCTCCACTGCTTAAAATTTCATTGTCAAAATGCAATTTTTAATGCAAGTTTCTATTTTCATACAATATATGCATACGATGCATATATCAATTTTAATTTATGCAGATGCTTGTTCACTTAATGTAAGTAACTCTGTTATTCACTTCATGATCTAAAATATTTAAGCATTGTTATATACATTGTGTCGTATATTGTATTATAAATTTTCATTTTAAAATGTCGTTTTAATATCCAGATAACCAATTCATGCGTATAACTGCAACATTTCTGTATATAATTATCACTTAGTAATAATTAATCTTTAAAAAAGCTTCATCGTACACAGTGTACGTTAATTAAAAAATTCTTAATTAGATTGCACACGTTAAAGTGCAGTAAAAGTTGTAGACTATCTGCACAAAATTACGCGAACACTAGCTTTCGTCCAAGTGTATCAAGGACTTTCGTAATTAATAATGTCAACTCACATTTCAGCTTGCTGTGCTTGCGCCTGCACATGAGGAAGATGATGACGCAGACCACGATGATTACGAGTATAATGATAACCGTCACGGCAATCACAATAACTAGTAGGTCACCGTCGAGCCTCAGCCACCAGGGGATGCTTGCTAAAAGGAAAAAAAAGCATTTTTTCAGAATATTTTTCAGCACAAGCTATACTGCTTTCAAAGAGGACGAGTATATTTTCGCGTCGTGCATACGTTTCACCGACATTTAAACCATTTTTACATTTTTATTCACAGAAAAATCGATGGCTTAAAAAATACATGTAAATAAATTCCTAATCAACTCGAGATGGTACTACAAGATTGCAAACAAACAGATTTTATTATATTTCAAAACTTTTTTTTTCACTAAATATTCGCTGGTGAATCGCGATATAACTGATGCTGCATACAAAAGTGCCTACCATGAATAAGCATAGCAACGAAGGCTGCATTGACGCGAGTTTTCGATGAATTCTTTAATATGCTAATGCATCTTGTGGAGCGAAAGGCCAACACTGCCTGCTACCATTTTTTTTTACAAATACTTTGTTTTATACTGAAATATTTTTTCTTTTCACGCGTTTTCCCGGCATTTTGTATCAGAAATGCACACATCTACGGTGTAAGGAAAAAGTTTACTGTGGTCTTGTTGATTTCCAACCTATTTGCTAGAAACTTAACACAAAATATACACATGCAGAATTAGGATTTGTTCGTAGGAGAAAATAATCAGGAAAGTGAAATCTTTGAATATATAATGCTTACGATTCATACACGTACAAAGTACTTTTACAAAATAATCAACTTGGAATATCTACTGCTGTCAACGTTTTGCAGTGATTGTAATTTATACATATACACAGTGCATACAATACAACAATTATTTGACTTACTATCAAGTCCTTGGTGAGCTATAAAAAAAATATGAAAAAAAATTATTCATGATTGAATCTGAATATATTCGCCTTGAAAAGCAATTAAAAATAAAATTCTTTAACGATTCATTTTAGTTTCCTCCGTTCGACTAGATGACGTTATGTTAAATACATTATTTTGTAAAAGTTTAAATGATGAATAAAGTGGGTTAACATCGATTGAGTGAGTGATGCAATCTTAAATAATTATCCAAACAGAAAATAATCCATTAATTTCCGCTTTGTTTGAGCATTACGCAGAGTAATTGATTCCAGTAAGTAAAATGTTCAAGCTAATTAATAATTATACGAGTAAAAGCATCATATGAAGTTATGCGGCAAATATTCGTGAGGTAAATTGCATTTTCGATCGGCGGGAAAATGGAAAAGTTGTTTTGCGTCGTTAGGAGTGAATAATACGAATATCCCTGCACCAGTCGGTAAAAAAAGAGTTATGCTCCAAATCAGAGCGCGAAAGGTAATTTGAAAAAATAGACTCACCAGGAACGTGGCGCTCGCATGAGTTGGACTGTCCGATGCTGTTATTGGCGACGCAGACGTAGGTCCTCGGATTAGATACGGAGTCGTCGAGTAGTAGGTAGCTCTTGCCGTTCAATATGATCGGCAGTTGTTCGATCGTGTCGTTGTCACTTTTCAGCGACCATTTGAAGCCGTACTCCGCGGGATTGCCGTCGGCGCTGCAGACGACGTAATCCTTCCCGTCCATTACCTCCTTATCAACTTGGCACTCGGGCTTGTCTGCGCGGGAATACGTATATAGACACGTGAGTATACATATATGTATGCGCGTGCATGTGAAAATGCGACGGTTATGCCGTGTCCTATCTCGTTTTCCACCCCTGCCTTTTTTCGTTTTATTAGAGAGCTAGTTGCCGCAACTCTTGGTATTTCAAAAGTCCATAAATCCGAACTTTGCGCGAATGCGATAAACCGGTAAGCCGGTTTGCGGTTTGCTGGAATTTTTATGCTGAATCCGGATATAATGTGTGTGTACGTATAGATGAAAAAAAAAATCCGCCGGATGAAAATTCTCTCGGCTCTGGATGATTTTTCCGCTCGAGAGGCGATTAAGCTTGTGTACGTATAGTCTCGTGTGTACAGCTTCGAATTTCCTCTCTCGAAAGTCATGCGTCTCATTACATTAGCGAGGATCCACCGCGGCCGCAGCTTAAAAGGATTTCACATATTAAAGTCTCTGTGTGTGTGTGTACACGCGAAGAAGACACGGCATTATAACGTATTAAGTCGCGTAAGAGCCGTATTAAACCTCGAAAACTTGCCAAAACCATGGAAAAGGTTAAGAGCTTGCGTGTTCCCGCTAACCCAAATGTGCTGTTATATTATTGTACGTGGGCTGTTACACATATCTCTCAGGAGCATACTTTGGCGAAACTCTTTGCAGCCTCTGGCAACTTTCTCGACGACGGGGCATTTTTGTATATGAAATGTATAAATTTCAAAGCATACTCCGCGCGCGCAAAGGAGCAGTTTCCTGGAGTATCAAATATCGATCAACCTCGTAGAATAAATTTCGATCGTGTATGTGTATAGAGAGGGACGGTTTGTACTCACATTGGACGTTGATGTAGGTAGAGATGTTGGCGCTGCCGATCTTGTTGTTCGCCTGGCAGACGTAGGTGCCGCGGCTGGCGCGGGGAAAAGGCGTTTTGAAGTGCAAGACCGGCCCCTCGGATATTATCTCGCTTTTTCCCTCGCGATACCAGCGGTACTGGGGATCCGGCCGAGCTGTCGCGTTGCACACTATCGGCGCCGGTATGTTGTCCACCACCACGTTCACCACCTTCGGCGAGATGGTCAGGCTTTCCGGCGGAACTGCGAATCAAAAGGTTCGTATTTAAATATTTTACTTGAAAAAAATAATCGAAGCGCTCGTTATTCGACAAGCCAAAGCAAGTTAGTACAGCTTTGACGACCCTTGTACTCGGCCCCCAGCAATTTCGTAGGGATCTTCCGGTGCCCTTCGTTTTGTCATCAGATGAGTTATTGTTAGAGCGTGTATCGTCCCCAACAAAGCAGAGGAAAGCAAAAGTTCCGCGGGTACACAATAATAGATACGTATATAACGCGCCCGGCGAACAGCGATGGAAGTACAACAAACTCTCGATCATGTCCCCGCTAACCCGTACGCGTTTCAAGGGGGAAATTACAGCCCTCTCCTCCCAGAGGAGCCGATCGAGGTTTAAGAGTATATTATGCAAGAGAGGACTACTAAATTATACTCACAGTAGACCTCGATCTTGACGGTGCTGGCGACGCCGGGGCCAATACCGTTGGACGTGCTCATGCACGTGAAAGTTACGTCGTTATCCGCGACGCGATCGAGCTGTCCCCCGGGCCAGGCAGTCAGATTCCAGAGCAGCGACGAATTGACGCTCTCGAAGTCGTCGGTGCTGAGTTTGGGCGCGACCTGGACGTTCTGCAGCTGATACTGCCTCGAGCGAACGAAGTCGATCGTCTTGTTGTTCTTCATCCAGACGATGTCGCAGATGGGCGAGCATTCGACGTGGCAGTTCAGGCTGACGTTCGTCGCGTTGTACACGAAGCCGACCAGCTGAGGCAGCTTCTTTATGAAGGCGGGCGGAGCTAAAAATTTCCCGGGGCGTAAGCGCGAGTTTATGTACATGGGGGACATAGTAACGAGAGATAATTACTGGAGATGTCGACGAAGGTGGTGTCGGGGTCGCCGTCGCCAGCCTCGTTATACGCGAGGCAGGTGATGTTGGCCCGATTCTCCAGCCGGGCCTTCTCCACCCGATAGACCGCCTCGTTCTCCTCCGTGAGGCGGTAGGATCCGCGAAACCACTTGAAACCCGTGGCGGCTGGCCTGCCCGGATCCTTGACCGTGCAAGTAATGTTCAGCGGCATCTTCTTTACGACTCGCCTCCGCTCGTACGATATCGATGCGGGTCCCGGCTTATCTGCGTAAAGAAGAGAAATTCTCTCTTTCTCTCTATCTATCGTCTTTTATGGTCATTGACTCGCGTGAGCGGAAAGGCCGAGACTAGTCTCCCCCCGTAAAATGCGTTCGCCGGCACGACAAAGGAAGCTGTTTCGCTCTCTCTCGGTCTCGTTATTTTCATGCGCCCACACAATCGCAAGACTCGATGCAGAGCGGAGAAACAATTTAGCGTCGGGAAAATCTCTACGGCAATTATGGTGAAAGCGAAGCACACCGCATCCGTTAGTCTGGAGAACTGCGGGGCGTTTTTCCCGTATAGTTTTCTGTTAGAAGGACATCTCCGTACGCGCAGGCGAAGAATAGCCGTGCGCGGAGAAAGGAAAGCGTTGTACGGGGTATAGAGTGGGTGGCGCGCTGGCGCAGTAAAGTTCATTGATGTATCGGCTGTATAGGTATGTATAGACTGCAGATGGAGAAAGAAAAGGAAGTGAGTAAGCTTACAGTGTACAACGACGGGGGTGTTGGGGGAGATTGGACCCCAGCCAGCATCGTTGCGGCCCTCGCACGAGTAGTTGCCGTGGAAGGAGCGTCCGACGGACTCGAGTAGTAACTTGCTCGGATCGATGTCGCAGAATTCCTCGGCACTGGCGTTGCGGGAACAGTCGGGAAGCTCCTTGAGCAGGTCGCCGTCGAGGTACCAGCGAACGGCGCGAAGGAAGCCTGGATTGCCGCTGACCACGTCGCAGCTTAGAGAGACGTTCATGCGGGCTGCCTCGTTGATCGCCATGTCCGGCTCCATCGTTACCTCCACCGTTGGACGGACTGTTGACAAACGAGCGCGTCTATATACCTATACGCTTTCATGCAGATGTACACGCCTAGGATATTTCGTTTGAGAGGATTGTCCCCCGAAAAGCCGCGGCCGTTTTTTTCCCTTCAATAATACAGCGTGTGCATATCTGCTTATAGTATATGTACCATTTTTTTACTTTTAACGCGCAAAAAGTCGTTTGACATGTTTTCCCGATGGATATAGAACGCGCGCGCGCGCAACCAAATCCGTCATCTCTTTTATATTTCACCGACGGCCGGCGGTTTGTCAATCAAGGACTCGCGCGCTTTTATTTTTCGGTTCTTGTATATTTGATGGATTCGGTAGATAGAAAGAGAGGAAGAGAGAGTGAGTGAGAGAGAGAGAGAGAGAGAGAGAAAGAGGGAGGGAGGTTAAAGCACGCGCGTCCTTTTTCTCTCTTCCTCGTTAAAATAAAACTCCGATACTGCCGTCGATCGGCCGTACACATGCAGAATGTATGGAGGCTTCGTTAGATTCTCTCTTTTAAAAATTTCAACAGCTGCGGTAATACGCGGCCGACACGCGCGTCATCGCTCTTCTTTATCGCGGAAATTTGACATGCGACTCTATAACGACTAGTCATTTTTTCCTCTACTTCTGCCGCATTAACCGCACTCGCGTACACGCACGTTTTTTTACTCCGTTTCATCACGAGGTAACGAGTTTAAGCTCTGTGACACGAGAATTTTCCTATACGTACACAATACGGAGACATCGATAGAGACGTTTTGGGAACTGGCGCTGGAGTTGCCGACGGCGTTTTCCAGGATGCAGGAGTATTTGCCGATGTCGTCGGCGGTGGCGTTTTTAACCAGCAGCGATGTGAGATCGCCGGTGCCGCCCTCGTAACGGTCCTCGTTCAGCATCAAGTTTTTACCATCTCGTTGCCTGCGCATAGCAAAGAAAAAATATCACAACTATCGTTATCCTCTTCTTATATTTTTCGTCTTATGAATGCTTTAGATTCAAACTATTTCCGCGCGGAGATTGGCGCGTTGTTAAATTTTAGAATATTTGATCGAGATTCTCTTACCATACGACGCTCGTCAGAGTGGCAGGATTCGCTTCGTAGTCGCAGAATAATTGAAAGTCCTCGGTTTCGTTGACGGTTATGTTGCTCGGATTCATTCGCACGATCGGGGGATCTGAAAACAAGGAGGCTTGGTTATTGCTCTGCGCGCTAATTATAAACGATCGTCAACTCGCTAATAACGTATGGAAATGGAGCAATGTGTGCTGTGTTAAAATAACTTGACGTGATCGACGTTTTGTCCTCCTGTATCATTGACGATTCGATAGAAGCGTTGCTTGAAATTTCAATCGATCATGCATACCGTCTATACCCAATCAACGAACTTTAATTATAGACGGCTTTGCTACAGCTTTGTAAAATTCTGAAATTTCGATCCTTCGAAATCGTACATTGACGGACATTTTCAAATTTCGAATCGATCAATGCAAACGACATATCGATTTCCAACTCACATCTCGGGCGCTAATAATAAATAACCTCTCGGAACTCCTCTCGTCGTGCGAAATTAAAAATTCGCCTCACGAGCGAATCACGCCATTTCGCAGCTCTCGCTTTTTCGAGAGCTCGCGCCTCTTCCGTCCTCCCATACTCTCGTGGCGGACAAAAAGAAAAGGAGAGAAGAACGGCATTCAATGAAGCCGCCGCAGTGCTCAGAATTTTACATACGCACACGTCCCTCTCGGCGGCGCACTGCGGAGCAGCGTCGCAGTCCTTTTAAATCATGGAAATGGCGCTTTAATAGTGTTGCCTCCCTCGGATGCGCACACGCGCGCGCGTACAGTACAGAGCGTATGGGCATGTACAGCGCCGAGAGATAAGTGTGTAGGTATAGGAAACTAGTTAACCAGATGTGTAAAGAGTCCCCCGAGGAATAAGAGGGGGGTGGGGTGGAAGGACTCGTCGGCGCAAAAGGGGAACGTGACGTGGGTCGAGAAAGGACGAATTTGCATGATGCCATCGCGCTACTGCAGCAAGAGCGTACCTCCGCACGGCTCGTGTTATAACCGCGCACGAGTCTGTGTCTGTGCAGTCTAACTCACACGCGCATGCTTCTTACGCGGATTTTCCCGCAGGGAGGACTTCCGCCTTCATCAGCGGAGCGCTTTTTTACGACGTCAATCGATTCTCGCGCCGCGGCGGAGATTTTCTTCGGGGTAAATATTGGATGAGAGATTCGTTTTTGCGCGAGATGCGTGTAGCGGAGCGATTTTCACCCGTCACTGCAAGCGAGAGCTAAACATTCGTAGATGAACGGGGTATATATTATTAAATTCGTCTTATTGGAGGCATTACGTATTCATAGAGCTCGTTTTCCGTACTGTATCCCGCCAGCAGGCAGCAAATGGATCATCCTTTTAATAACTCGTGACGATCCTTCGTCGCGGAGAATATGAGAGGGCGGTAGTAGGAGTCTCGAACGAATGGTCGAAAAGGCATTCGGTCGGGCTGTCAAGAGATGAGCCGAGCGCCACCATAAACTCGTCGCATTAGCCTTTTTAGCTCCGCGCGGGGGAGAGGTACATAAAAGAAAAACGAGGGCGCGAGGAAGGGAGACAATGGGCCGCGTCCGAATTCGCGGGTAAATGAAACGGGATGATTGTGCGCGCGAGCGAGATAAAAAGGGTAGTAGGTATGTTTTAGGGGTTTGATAAGAAAAAAAAAGAGAGAACGAAATAAAATAATACAGTCGATTCGCACTCACACATCACTTCCATGATTAAGTTCTCTTTCATGGGCTTGCTGCCCTCCTTGAGCATGACCGAATTCACGGCTGCGCAGCTAAACTCCCGGCCATTGTCGTCTTCCGAGGCGGTGAAGGCGAGAAAGCTGGTCGTCTGGGTCGTACCGTCGTCCTGCGGACAGAACAAAAGGTTCGTGGTTGAGAGAGCGAGTAAGAGAGAGAGAGAGAGAGAGAGAGAGAGAGAGAGAGAGAGAGAGAGAGAGAAAGGGAACAAGGAGGGAGAGGTGTGGCCCGCTGCTGCTGCTGCTGCACAACTGCCGATAACAATTCTTTCGCGTCAGCGGATCCACGATGGCCCATTGACGATGGAGGATTAATGAGGCGAGAGCTGAAATAATCCACTTTTTGCGCTGCCTGTAATTGCTCCCTTTAACCTTCGCGTGTGTTTTTTCTCTCACTCTTGCTTGGTTAGCACCTTTCTTTCTCTTTCTCTCTCCGATCGATTCAGTCCGACTGAATCGCGGCGGTTTTTTCAATCGAGTCCTAATAACTTTGTCAATATCGCTGGCCCGAGTCGATCAAGAAAAATCCAGTCATCCCGGATCAGCTGGAGAATAGACACACGGCCTCGCGAATTCGCAACGGTATAATCAAGATAAGTGTCAAGACGGCGAGCGAGCTGCAGTACAAAGAACCGTTAAAAAAAAAGAAGAAGAAGAAACGCGACGACGGCGAACTTTCGGCGTCTCTCTCTCTCTCCCTCGCCCCGCAATATGCTCGCCTTTTCATTATCTCGCTCCATTACTCGGGCGCGCGGGAAATCTCGGCCGCGCGGGCGCCTCTTATCTCTACGCAGATGCACTTTCGGAGCCCGTCGTTTTTCCCGCTTCTTCTTCTTCTTCTTTCAAGAGCATTACGTTTATTGCTCGCGCGACCGCGGCAATCGCGCTTGTCTTTTGCTTCGACGGCGTTAGATTGCACGCATCAGTGAGAAGAGGGAGGGAGAGCCGCGTACTTTTCGCGATCTCGCGAGTCTACACTTCGCTTCCGCATATAATACGCGGGAGGTCGAACGGCTGCGTGTACAGTCGCGGTTGTGTGTTAGCCATCGCGTAATGAGACACTTGGCAAACAAAGCTAATTATGCCGCCGCACAGCGGCAGCGCGAGCGCGTAATACGATGAGTAAATACACCGGGGCTGTGCGCGAATCCATAATTGGAGCAGCGCTCGCGAGATAGTCTCGGTCGTCCGGCGCACGCGAGCTTACGTAAGCTTGATAAAAGCGAGCGCGCGAAAAAATTCGCTGCTACGGCGCGTCTCCTGTTCATCCACGTATGGAACTGCTCGCTTTTTAAACGGCCCAATTAACGGAAAAATTTGCCGCGGATATCACGCGTTAGCTTTCTTTCGCGATCTTCTTTTTCGAGCCCCGGCCGGTGATCTGCTTGTTTTGGCGTCTAGACGCGTCCGGCTATAGTTATTCCGAACATAATGACGACCGAGCGCGCGAACAAAGAAAGCTAACACATGCGCCCCGGTTAACTATAATGTGGGATCGTCGATGTTGTTGCATACACGCGCGCATACAATGCGCGAACGTTGCCGCGAAATCGGGTCGTCCAGTTCAAACAGTACAGTCCTCGCGATCGCGTTTTAACGATAAAGATCAATATGCAAAGTAGCGCGGAGATGGGCGAACGCGCAGCGCGATATTATCTCTCGTTGCGAAGCTCGCCTCGTAACAATACGCGAGTAAATAAAATATACTTCCAAGCCGATCCGGCGTTATTTACTTTTCGTGCATTATGCACACACTCGACCGGCTAGGAATTAACAAATAAAGCGCGTCGAGTGTGTGTATGGTAAATAAATGAAGGGGGCGAACAAAAATAGGAGATTCTGAGCTATACTCACGTTGTCGTCGAACTTGATATCGTACATGTCGATGCGGCTGTCGTTGCTGAGGAGAACCTCGGTGCCGTTGTACCAGGTGACGTTGGCCGGTGGCCGGGCTGCTTGTACCACGCACTGCAGCAGGACCTTCGAGTTCTGGACGACGTGGCCGTGCACTCCGGATATGCCCATTTTCATCGGCCGCACTGAAAGAGACGAGACGAGCTTTTTCAAATTCCGTGTTCTACATCCGCGGTGACAGAGCTATCGAGGAGCCGTTATAAAGTGGCAAGTCGAAGCTCGTCGAGGGCGACGGCGGTAGAATAAGATCAAGTTATCGCCGGCTACTGTGTGCGCGCAAGATCGAATTAAAAGGGTCACTCTTCCGTTGGCTGCAGCGAGCAAGATCTATATAAATGTCGAGGCAGCAAAGGGGGTCGCTCGTGCGCGGGCGGGCATGTGTGCAGCGAGAAGGAGAGAGAGAGAGAGAGAGAGAGAGAGAGAGAGAGAGAGAGAGAGAGAGAGAGAGGGGGCGACGGGAAAAAGCGCCGGTCCACTCGGACTATACTTCTCGTCCTCTACTCTAGCTTTCAAGCGACACTCCATTCGTTCGCGAGGAGATAACGAGACTCGCTGTACAGTACACACACACACGCACGTACACACAGCCCGTCGACAATGGAAGGGGAGTAAATAGAAGTTAAAGAGGAAAGGAAAAGTAACGGACGAGCCAGAGGCAGCCGGGAGATGATAGGGTAAAAAAGGAACTGGACACAGAAGAGAGAGATAACGCCGCGAGAGATGCATGCGCCCGACGCTCGAATCCATCGATTTATTTAGCTGCCTCGCTCCCTCGAACGGCTAAACGGATTAGCGCGTACACGCGGAGCTGCGATGTTAATGGAATCGGATAACTAATTTGTCGTGACTCTTGTCGAGTGGATTTTTAAGCTGTGTGCGAGAGAGCCTCAAAGCTCTCGTGTATAATTTCTCAGTTGCGCTGCTGTATACAGAGAAGAGACGCCGCTACACAAAGGAGAGCTACCGCCGCCGCGGTCTCGTTTATTTGATTACCCCGGCAACAATGCTTCCTCGGAAACAAATCAAAGGCGACCGCGAACGCGGCCATAAAGATATCACGAGCTGAGCCCCGTGAAAAAAGCTCCGCAACGACCCTCGTCCAAGGGGCGCAATTAAAGCGAGAGAACGCGAAGACGGAAGGCGAAGGAAGCTTTCTTTCGTACCGGATAGGGCGAAATAAAGTGAGTAGGGAGAGAGAAAAAGCCAGTCCGCTGTGTGTGTAGAACTGGCAGCTGGCCTCTCGCGCTATTGTTGTTGTCGTCGTCGCGGACAAAGAGGGACTCGAGGCCAGGCAGTTTGTCCAAGTGTCGGCTAATCCGGCGGAAGTGTGTCCGGCGGAGCTTCTGCTACTGTACGATTCTCCGAGAGTCTAATCGCATCTGCGCTGGGCTAGATCGCCATACGTGTCGGTGTCGATGCAGCTCTCTCGTGTGTCCTACACACGATTGATGCGATTTCCGCGAATCAGCTCCTTTTAGCCCCGACGCCTGATTAAGGTGCTGATTGGCTTTGAGGCGAGCCTCTAAACGCGAGGATTGGAAAGGTGTTTGCGCGCGCCCGGCTGATCGAATTACCCTGTTTTTCATACGACGTCGCGCTGCAGGATTTTCCACGAGCCTGCTTAATCTCGAACGGTACAGCCGCCCTTTGCCAATTGGAATACTCCCTTGGCAGTCCATTAATTACCGGCTCAAGTGCTAGACGTAATATTCGTTTATTCGCGGACTCGCTTATGTATAATTCTCGAAAAACTGTAATGATTTAGTACCGTCGCGGCCTCTAGTAGCAGAGAGAGTCGCCTCTGGAAATACGTACATTTATATAAGCTCGTAATCGCGCCGCGAAGTGTAATCCGTTCGCTCTTTTTGCGTTCTTTTTTTCCCTCGCAATAAGTCACGCGATAATCCGCTCGGGCGTCGAATTAATTCACGGAAAAAACAACTCGAGCAAATCCTGACGTGCTCATCGGTTTACGAGAGAAAAACCAAGCGTATATTGCTGTAAGAACTGAAATTGGGCCGAGCCAATATCCCTCCCGCGGGGAGGCG